>NC_051445.1:7788569-7826789 GCF_001649575.2 Kryptolebias marmoratus | reverse complement strand
CCCCCCTTCTCATTATCTTATTGTGCATGAATTAAAGAGCCGAAAAAGGTCCCGGTCTGTGTTAACCTGTAATTTCAACCTGGGCGTTTTGCACAAAGAGGGGAGGTTTTTGGAGGGCCAGTCAGGTTTTTAGTGCTCGCCGGCAGGCAAAATGACCATCAAGCTTTTATGTTTTGCAAGCAATTTCTGTTGTTTAACCTGATTTAGGATAGTCACATTTAAAGGAAACTTGCTTCCTCTTTTTTTTTTTTTTGATAAATGTGCAGAGTATTGTCTATTTACGAAAAAATCAGTTGACTATCTGAGAAATTTGGTGGGATTAACAATTGTTTAAATGTCATGGGAGCATTGTTATTTAGATACACCAATTGGACTCGGATTCAAAGGATAAGTTAAGCTTGTACTTGAATTAAAAACCTTGCCTGCTCCTTACTTTTGTCTCATAACATTTTCTGCTTTGTGACCAAACACAGGAGGCATGGCAGATCATCTGATGATGCCCATGAATCACAGCTCAGCAGGCGCCAGTCTCCACGGTTACAGGATGGGCATGAATGGCGGCCTGCAGGCAGGTCACCAGCAGCATGCCAACCAGCAGGGCATGCGTGCGCTTCCCAATGGTCAGATGATGCATTATGGAGGCGCCCAGGCCAACATGGAGACCGCCATGAGGCGGGGGCAAGGCATAGTGGGCGGGCCCATGAACGGACAGCTCAACGGGGCTCAGATGGCCCACCACCAGATGACCTCTGGTAACATGATGTATAACGGGCAGGCTCAGCAGCAGCAGCAGCAGCACCACCCTCAACAGCAGCATCACATGCATCCACAACAACAACAACAACAACAACACCAGCAGCAGGCGCCGCACCCGCAGCAGCAGCAGCAGTTCATGAACGGAGGGTTAACGTCTCAGCAGCTCATGGCCAGCATGCACCTGCAGAAACTCAACACTCAGTACCATGGACACCCACTGGGCCCTATGGGCGGGAACCACATGGGGCCTGCGACCCAGTACCGCATGAACCCAGCTCAGCTGGCCAGCATGCAGCACATGGCCGGGCCCGCGCTGGCCCTGAATGGCATGGACGCGGACATGATTGACGAGGACGTCCTGACATCACTGGTCATGGAGTTGGGCTTGGACCGGGTCCAGGAGCTACCAGAACTGCGCCTGGGCCAGAATGAGTTTGACTTCGTCTCAGACTTTGTTAGCAAACAGCAGCCCAGCACTGTCAGCTGCTGAAAGGATCTTACTTCCTGATGGGCCAACAAACGGAGAACAACAAGAATTGTCCAGGATGGATGAAGAGAGGCCATCTCTTTATGGTTTTTATTTTATGAGCACGGACCTGTGCAGCTAATCTAAAGTTGCAGTGCAGGGTGCACAGAAGGAAACTCTGGATCTCCACAGCAAACACACAGCGCTCGAGTCTCACGTGTTTGTTAGTGGGAGGAGGCTGGTTGGATTTAAAGCCTACTTCCTCATCTAGTATTTTCTGGACATGAATGTAATAAAGAAATGCTTAAATTCCTAAAAAGCCACTCTGAACAGTTCTTTGACACTATGTAGCCTCTAAGTCTGGACTCTACGACAGTTTACCAGTAAAAAGGTGTATTTATTTATTCCTATCTGAGAAAACTGATATACAGATGAACCACCCTCTCTGTTTTGAGATCTGAGTGGTTTTTATTATCTTTCTCTGCGAGTAGGTTTGGGGAGGAATATTAAATTTAAGTTCTCTGCTCCTGATTTTTTTTTTCCTATTCTGTTTGGCTTTGTAATAAAATTAGCTGAGAAGACAATGTCATCTAAAGGAACAATTGCTTTATTTTTGAAATCACAAAAGTACAACGTTGTGTCAATAGAATGGGAGTGTCATCCAGACTTTGGGAAAAGAAAAAAAAAAAGGTTCACTTTTGGAAAAGTGCTGCCTTTTTTTTTTTTTTTTTCCTTTTTAGATGTGATGTTCTCAACAACAATTACTGCTTGTACTGTATGAAGCTGTATAACTCCAACATGTCCACACTGTTGTGTTCTATTGGAGATGTAGAACTGCCTTAATCACGCAGACTTTTTTTAATTTATTGGTTGTTTATATTGTTCCCTTTTTTGTGGTTGAGATGGGGGTTTTCTTTGTGAAAGGGGGTTTTGAGGATCAATAAAAATGGCCTGGATAGAAGTGTGGCCTGATTTTCCATTCATTGCATAGTTCTTCCCTCAGGCAGTGAAAAGCCAGCTGACGGTTTAGGTTAACCTGTGGGTGAAGGGAAACCTCAGTTTTCTTTGGGAATATTTAAATAGATATACTTTCTGAGTTAATTAATTCCGAATTTGCCGTGTTTCCCGTTTATTGTTGTCACTAAATACTTGCCACTGAAAAACATACAAGAAATTGTGCTATTTGTGTGATTTTTTTTTTTTTTTTTTTTTTTTTCTTCTGCTGGTTGTCGTATTATTTGGCAGCAACACCTGATCTGGCACGTTGCATAATAACATCTAAATTGAATTTACGTTTTCGCAAGTATTAACTGCGCAAATGTCACCATGTGTCATTAAAAAAAGGGGGGAAAAAATATCAGTGGACGCCTGCAAAAGCGAGATTTAATTAACAAAATGTCTTGTGTGAAAAGCTCTATTCTTGGAGGGGGGGGGCTTCTCTTGATGGGGTTTAACTCACTTTAGATTTCAAAATCCCAATCCAAATAAAGCTCACGCAGAGGATAGTCAAAGAAACTGACTTGGCTTTTAGGCAGTGACTCAACAAATGATTAAGTCTATTTCAAAACGGCCCCTTACTAGTCTGCGCCGTTGTCAGTTGAGTGGAAGAAAACTATTTTGTTAATATAATTGCATTCCTAATGACGAGAGGCTGAAGAGATTGCTCGGTGGTAGCAGAGTTGTTGAATTGTTTTGTGACTCCAGGCTGTGAAAACGCTTGATTGAGGTCATGTTGGGAATGCCATCAACACAGTTAGCTTTCCGCATTGTCAACAAAGGCATCTTTAGCAGCATCATGAGTAACAAGGGGGAAATGAGAGCAGCGTTGTAAAAATAGTTTGAGCTGATTGCTCAATTTTTAAGTCAGCTCGGCTCCTAAAGCACCGCCTGCCTGCCTGCCTCCCTTCGGCTCAATTATCCACTCGTAGCGGTGGCCAATGGGCTTCGCTTGAAATGTGGCGTCACTGATGATACAAATTAAAATCCATTTGACTAAAAGCGGAGTTTGTTTCAAAGAACGATGACTGGCTCGAGGGTGCGTGTGTTTCCTGAGCTTCAGGCTGACAGGAGAATGGCTCAGAAGTAGGCCAGCAGTCTTGGCACGGTGCTAAGTGACGGTTGAGTCCTTTGCCCAGTGCCAATCTGGTGCGATGGTGTGGTGTGTGGCACATGGGCCATGCTGGCACACAGCTAATACTCTGTCTCCTCAAATATCTCATAATTGTACACTGCTCTGTGAGCTCCTTGTTTTGCCACAATTAAATTGACTATAGAGTTACTTTGATTGTAACTCTATAGACAGATGGTTAACTATGGCAAACAATCGTGTTTGCTTTCCCAATCCCTTGTTGTGACTGCTGCTCACCTCACTGAAGCCAGTCTAGACGCAGGCTAAGCAGGGTGGGACGTTTACAGTTATTTCTGTTTTTACTTGCTCTCTCTCGTTTTCAGCCCACCCACAGCAACTGCTCGAGACAACAACACGTCTTCCTGTCGCAGCTCGATGTTTTCTCTGTTTAAGTCAGAAACCAAAAGCCACATTCTGATAGTTGGGCAAAGGGAACGAAAAAAAAAAAAAAGAAGTCATGACAAACGATGTAAAGATTTCTTGAGTTTACTATTAGAAATTACCTGGAGGGATTTTCTTCAGCCCTGCTTCTTGGGGATTTTTTTTTTTTTCTCTGGGTTTTTCCCACAAAACTTACAAGATTCCACTGAAAAACCTTGACTGAACACCGTGCAAGGCATGTTAAATGCAATTCACCTTACATCTCTCTCTCTCAACCCCCAAGAATTGAAGGTTTACTACAGGTCCATACTGAGTGCTGTCTCGTTTTCTCTTTCCAGGCTCTGGTCCAGCTGGTGCCAAGCCTGAGCTTGTGTTAATCTCTTGCCCTGGCGCCGATGACGGATAGGTGGTCATTTGCTCTTGTCACGCATGGCCAGGCCTTTAGATGTACACGCACACACACACACATTTACAGAGAACCCATGCCCAACCTGATCAAACAGGCTAACAGGGATACCTCAATATCAGTGTGGAGTCGGGAGAGAAGATAAAAGATTTACTCCCCTTCTCTCCTCACGGTGATCCCTTCGCTTTTACCTGCAGCGCGCTCGTGGATTTCGGTCAAAGCACCGATGGCGTAAATGAACGACACATTCAGATGATCTACTGGTTTTGGAATTCTGAAACGGCATTACTACACTCAACAGTTTTATTTCTTCACAGCAGGGAGGGAAAATCACAAAACAAGCTAAATTAAAGGCTTAGCGCTCTTCGAAGGAATTCATATCGCCCACCGCTTTTCATGTCGGAGTTTTAATTATTTGGGAATACGGGTTAAAAATGACTACAGCTACTTCCACATAATCCTTACCTCATTATCTGCAGTTTTAAGTAAATTAAAGCCATTTTTTTTTTTTTTTTGGTTGGCAAAGGTCAGTTAGCTGTGGCAGCCATCTTGAATTGGTTGTAGATGTACATCTAAGGATTATTTTCTTAAAATTTCCTTAAAATCTGTCCTGTTGTTCATGAGACATTTTGCTAACAGACAAACAGGGATGACGTAAATGTTTAAAGAAAAGTACATCTTGCGCAACGTGTAGTGTTCAGAGGACGTGTTGTAAATGACTCACAAGCTAAAACCACACTAAACTTTAGCTCAGTATCTGTATCTGTAGCCATTCTTCAGTTGGATTTGGTGGCCATTATTATTTGGGTTGACTCCAAAATGTAATCATTTGTAGAAGCACACCCAGGGGCAGTTGTTCTGAAGGTTTCATTAAAATCCATCAAGCAGTTCATGACGTATTTTGCTAACAAACAAATAAAACTGACTCCAACAGTTAATGGCAACACTTTAAAAACAGATCTTGTTCTTTCAGTAAGTGCTTAGATTATGTGTTAGGGATCAGTCTCGGCTACTACCACACACATCTGAGCTCAGTATCTGTTAAATTAGTTGAGTTAAAACAATTTTTGTGTTTTGTAAGGTTGCTTAGCTGTGACAGCCATCTTGAATAGGTAGACAGTTGCAGATGTTCATCCAGTGATTACTTTTCGAAAGTTTCTTTAAAATCCAACCTCTGTTCTGAGATACTTTGCTAATGGTATAATGGTATAGAGAAACAAATGCACACAGACATGGCTGAAAACATTATTGCTCTGCGTTTGCCTTCAGGCAGTGATGAGAGGAAAAGTTGAGTGTTTTAGATGAGAAGCGAAGGGATTTATTGTCATCAAAGGCAACATTTCTGTACGTGTGACTGCTCTACTAAGAAGACTCATGTTCCAGCTTGCCAAGTTTAACAAGAAGGTTAATTCTTTTCTCCTTTTTTTTTGCATGCTTTGCATTAACCTTGTGAGTGTTTGTGTTGGCAGGGGATTAAACAAACAGCAACTCTCTCAGCACCAGCTTCACAGAGTGGACATGTTGCTCAAGCCAAACTTCCTGATTTTCTAGCTGAGCAGTCACCTTGTGTTCTTGACATGTCTCATTTCACAGTGTTCTTGCCTCCCTAAAGAGAAAAAAAACCTATAATATCACAGATCTCTTTCTTTCTGTAGGTTTTTTTCTTTCCTGGAGCCGTGTAGTTCAGCTGTATCTCGGTGATATTTTAGTTTTCCTAACGAATCTCACAGAGGAGGCTTTTTAAATGTGGCTGCTCCTTTGTTTCTGGAGCCTCCAGAGCTGATTCTGGCATGTCGGGGCAGGTGACATTGAGGTTGCTTAGTGACGAGCAACTCCTCCTCCAACCCCCTTACTGAAATCTGGGGTTGAGCATGTTGTCAGCTCTTTGAAGTCAAAAGGAAGGGGGGGTGTAAATAATTTATTTTTCTGCACACAGCTGACAGTTCTCAGTCGGGCTGGCTCAAACACATCAAGGTGTTCTAATGGTGTTAAAAGTGGTAAAGGTTTGGCGAGTTGTTTCAGCCAGAACGATCAGAGCAGCGGCTCCACAACAGTCGCAGAAGGTTAACGCTGGTTCCATGCTCGTGTCCAGCTGGTTTGGATTTGCAGCTTTTTATCACCCTCTGCTCAAGGTGAATGAGGGCCGGTAATGATTTGCCCATGTCTCTCTGTGTGTGTGTGTGTGTGTGTGTGTTGGTATCATTAACAAAAAATCTCATGAATCACTGAACAGGTTTCAATAAAACCCTCAGAAAAGTAATATTAAATGTTGGAGTTAATTCAATTTAAGATGGCCTCCACAGCTAATCAACATAAGTCAACACAAAAATGGCTACAACTCAAAATTTGATGCGGTAGCAGCTGAGAATCATTCACAACACATACTTTGATTTGGACATCTCTCAGTAACGTATATTATAAAAACCATAATTTTCAAGGTTTGACCAAAATGGCTACAGCTCTGTTTTGTCGCAATATAAGATATTTTAGTCTAAAACTCTGGCTTGAAAGGCGATGGGTAATATAGATTTCTTCAAGGAATTCTAGGCTTTCATTTAATATATATATATATATATATATTTAGCCCATGCTTAACTATATTACAAATCATAAGGAGTATCATCTTTAATTGAGCAGATTACAGTCACAGAAATGATCTTAACTAACCATTTCTAGCACAGTGCAACAAACATTCTGAAAAAGTAATAAAAAGGATTAACAGAGCACCGAGAGTCCTCAGCGAGGGGATACAATGTAAAACTAAAACATTTCAAATAATGCTGCTCTTTTGGCGTAAAATGTTATATATTAGTTGAGTCTGAAAGGTTCGGCCTCACAGGGCATTGTACATTAAGCTGTAATAACTGGAGCACCTTTGTCACAGCAAAGGTTTAATAAATTCAAGCCTGACAAAGTGTGCCTTTTTTTATTGCAAAGTCTTATCCGAAGGTAGTAGGGAAGTTTAAATTGTTGCGCTCGTCTCTTGCACTTTTGCACGATTTTGTTTGACCTGTTTAATGCCAGCTGGGAAATTATTTGGGCCGGCCCAGGGGAGCGAGATTCATAGGGATAAAATAGAAGGCAACAGCATTAGCACAGTTTATGTTCCGTACACTGTGTCTTTGTGAGCAGGGCTTTAAGCCTCCTCGCTAATCTGCTGGTGACAGTGGCAAGCACATGCTTGGCTTGTGCTTGGCCGAGAAACAGGCTATAGGTTGGGGGGGGGGGGAGTCTCTGCAACTGAGCAGTTCATAGCAGGGATGTCAAGTGTTAATCTGCCGGTGAAAACAAATTGTAATGTAACGTCAATAGTTTTATTTTGCTCTGTAAATGCAGGGCTGATCTACATATTCTCTGAAATCTGTGCTTTTTTGCAACTCTTGCCAGAAAATACCTGCTCTGCTGTGTGACCAACAGTTTCCTTGCAGCAAACTCCTGCCCTTTGATGGCCTGCACCATCTGCAGGCAGGGCGTTGACTGGGCTTTAGCAGATATTTCCTCTAAATCAGATGTTACTGAAATGTCAAGAGAGTCGAATTTCATTTAGAAACATCTAACCGTAGGTTCGGTTTATACTTGCTAAAATGTGAGCAAACTGACGGCTTTATCCTTCCTGAGTTGGTCATATAAGGACTCCAAAATGTTCTAAAAAGGACCAGTCACATATATTAAAATGTCTAATGCTGCAGAATGCTAGGCCAAAGTAAGACTTAAACTGACCTTCAAAAAAAAAAAAAGAAACAATCAAATCAACCTAGAGATTGTATTATTGAGAAAATGCACTGTAAGTGCTGAATGACTGCTGAAATTAGTGAAAAAGGTGAAGCTGAGTTATTGAAGCTAAAACATGCAGAACACTAGTTAAAAGCTAAAAGAAGCAAAACACTAGCTAAAAGCCAAATCTAAAAACATGGTAGCTAAAAACAGCAAAACAAGAGCTAAAGCTAGCTAAAAGTTGTAAAAAGCTGACTAAAAACTAAAAAAACAAAACAAAAAAGCAAGCTATAGGGTAAAAGTAGCAAAAGGCTAGCTAAAAGCTAAAAGTAGCTTAAGAATATTAAAATAGCGCAAGTCTGCTGAAGTATTTTACAAAGAGAACAATGTTTTTGAAGAATTTGAAGACACTGGAATATTTGTGAATAAAGCTGAATATTTTGAAAAGTATAAAAGTTACAGAAGTTAGAGCAGCCGACTCTTGAATGAGCTGAAAGTTTTAAAAAATTGAAAGGTTAAAAATAGCACCAATCAGCATTCACAGAAAAATACAATAGTATTTGATGTAATATTTGTCAGTTGTGGCTAATTAATGAAATATCTACTTTTTGTATGTAGAGTTCCAGATGGTTTAAGATAAGTCAGTAAAACTTGAATTACTGCAATGATCAGCTGAAGAGAAACTTCCAAAGTCTCTGGCCTTTGAAGGTACACCAGGACCCTCATTCCAGTTTAAAACTGTCTTTTTTAGGGCATGCTGGGAATTCAAGTATTATCTGATGAGAAGTCTCTCAGACTGCGTTCACAACAGAATGCAAAATGCAGCGTGCCAGGCTTGTTCAGCAGAAAATACGGCATTTCTGTGCCGCAACATGACACCTAATAACCTGGGGAAGTCCTTTTTCTTTTCTTACAATTTTCCTCATCTGCAAGCTCTACAAAACCTCCTTTTATTCACAGCGAAACTGTTTTTGTTTTTTTTTCTGCTTTAAAGGATGTCTAACTGTCAGGGCACTGACAGTGGAGAAGAGTTCAACAGATTTGCACAGCAATAATGATAATGGTAAATATCAGGGGCAGGATTTCCCAGACTCTCATAGTGTGTCGCAACAACAACAGCAAAAACTTCAAAACAAGAGCTGATAAAAAAAGAAAAAAAAAATCCCACAGTCATGTTGAGAACTGGAATGAAAACTGACTTCACAACCCTCATGAACACAACATGCCAACATGCATCGCAAGGAGCTGTTGTTTCTATTAATAGCACAGGCTTCGTCCACAACACACTGGCTATTAGACATCAACAAGCTCAGGCACCAGCCACGAGCTCCTCGCTTGTCACGTGTGCGAGAGCATAACAAACAGAGCACAGATCGTGTGTGTGTCATATGCTCAGACACACACACACACACAGAAATGCATTCATGTTTCTAACTGTAGCAGATTTGGTCACCGTTTTCAACACTGTGTGGTATGCTTTCCTGTTTTGAGTCACAGGGTGTGGTTAGACCTTTCTGTTGGGTGCAGACTTGCTTCACTTGAAGTAAATCTTTGCCCACGTGTTCAATAATCTTGTCATTTATGGACGTGAATAACAACATTTACCAGAAACAGACTGGATGACAGGTAATCATACGAGAAGGTCTTTATAGTGTACTTCTCCACTCAGAAAGGGTTGAATCAATAAAACCTTGATCGTCGCTGTGCAGACTGATGCAGTTATTTGAAGAAAATAAATACACACTTTGACTATTTGACCTTCAGTTACACGTTTTCCCACAAATGAAATAAAACAACGTGAACCTTTGTAATTATTTTTAACATTTGAGAATGCCCCTTCTTTTTTCACATTATGATAAGCTGAGGATCTGATAGGACTAAACATGAAAATTAAAAAATAGTCTGTATCCATCTTATTTAAACTTTGCTATTTAAAAAAGATAGCTCAGATCTTTGGAGGTGAGGTTTTGTACAAAGGTTTTGAGCGATTAATATTGTACCTGTTATAGATAACTCTGAGCAGCATCAGTTTGGAGGAATAAGGTTTAATTTGAGCGAAGCCAAGACCAAAGCGGATTGCTGCCATCTTTAAACAACTCCAATTTTAAAAATTTCATAGCAGTTCATGCAAATGCTATATTATAAAGCTCTACATAGGCATCAGTTTCACATAACATAGTTATTCTGGCAGGGATATTATGGTATTCTCACAGGAAGTGCCACAGGCTGCAACAGAGCTGCTACAGCCACTAATTTCACTCACAGATAACCACAGAATTCTGTGTAAAAGTGTTTGAGATTATAGATGTTTAAAGACTTACAATCCACTTTGGTCTCGGCCCAGCTCGAACAAGTTGTTAGCTCAGTCCGGCAGAATGAAACTTTAGTTCTCGAAACAGAGAATTCAAAAGAGGTATCTGCAACAGGTAAGATGTTATTTGATCATTTTGTCAAGGTAAACAAAGGTATCTCAGGTGTTTGAAGGCCAGCTAGTTTGGCAAGATTTACTAGTTTGATATAAAGCAACTAAATAAACATCAACAAGTCGCATAACAACGAATTAGAGTTTCAATAATACCTAAAGATGTTTCATCAGTAAAATCCAAACGACTACATTGCTACTTTTTGTCCCAATTTCTTTTAGAAGTTGAATTTGAAAACACCTAAATCCAATTATTTTGGATCAGCGGGATCTGAGAAGTGAGGTCTGGACCCCCTCAGGAGCTGCAGACGATGATCAGCTTGTTTTCGATTTAGTTGTTACTGTCCAATCTGTTTATGGTATAAAAGGTTATTTACAAAAAAGCTTTTTTACATTTAAGCATCTTTTTGTGTGTGTCCACTGAGTTTGTTTTCTTAGACACTAATATCTATATATTTGAAACATGAACAAACTTGAATCTACAAAATGGCTCTATTTCAAAGGGTGAGAAACATGATTTACCAACTTTAAACTCTGGAATCATTAGCAAACATGAATTTACAAGTTCTACATCCTACAGAATTGTTGTAGTGAGGTGCTGTGTTGCTGCCTGAGGGCCGGACATTTTACAGACATTACAGGTAGAACATGATGGGAAACTTAGCTAGTTGGTTGTTTTATTCTTTCCTCCTTTTCGATGGATGTTCAGGATCACTCATTTTTTTACCTGGACTTTATCTTATGAAGGTAAGACTTTGCGCCAATCTGAGTGATGTTTGAAGATTTGTTTCTCCAGTGGTTGATTAAAAGCAATTACTGATATCCTTATATATTTAACATCACATTACAGTTAATTCTGACAAAAAAAGGACTGTAAGCTGAGGCAGAAAAAAGAGAAGCTTGCAAAATATGTTAAAATTTAGATTTGAATTCAAATCAAGTTTGAATCCTGTTTCAAAATTCCTTTGCTAGAAGCTGCTAATTTCTTTTTGTTAAACCTGCCTAAATGTAAATGCACAATTTATTATCATTTAAAAGTCCCTCCTGGTTCAATAGGCAGCTCGTGTAGGTATGATGTAGAAACCTGAAGCATTCTTTGCACAAACATTTTTAATGGCTCTTCAATCAAGCAGAAAACATCTTGTATGTAAAATTAGCTGTATTTGCATAATTATGGGTTTAGAATTTCTTGCTGAAGGAGCAGGCGCAGCTTTGTGAGGGGAAAAAGGTAATTGAACACTGGAAAAAAAAAAAAAACACCTCAGACACAAATTATTTTCTCAACTCTAAAACATACCTGAGGGGGATGTTTTAATAGCTGAGACTTAATGAAATAACTCAGGAGCAAAACGGAAGCTACACTAATAATGGAAACAACCGCATGAAGTACATGATATAAAAATATCACATGATCATGCTGAGACAACCAGATGGAGAGCCGGCCACCCATGGTACTGCATATCAGTGAGCCTCCAGGAGAACTGAATAAAAGTGGACGTGTTTGTGCTGCCCCCTGCTGGTGAAGCGTGTTGGTTTCTAATTGAACTCTAACTGTCAGAGTCGTTCAGCTCATTGGTTTGTGATCAATGAATCTTTACAAAATGACCCAGCAACAAGAACAGATCATTTAATTTAAATAACTGAACAAGGATTTGTGCAACAGATTCAACAGAAAAAAGTTAACATTACAGATCAGCTGAATTATACATTTATTGAACATGTTGAGTTTGACAGGGTGTTTTTTTTTTACATAAAAAACATTAATATTATAGTATAAAAAACTAAAAAAGTACAAATAACATACAAGACAAAGCATTGTAAACATTCAGAATAAGATAAACTGATTCCTTGTGGCAGTATTTTTAGAATAAAAGTTAATCATTTAACACTTATAAAACACGTTTTTTCCCACAACGATTTTATCTTGTAATTTCAAAAGTTTTGCCTCAAACTGAGACTAATAGAAAACGTCCCAATTATTGGGATGAGTGAAGTGTTTTCTTGCTTTAGGGTTTCTGCCCTTTTCACATAACCCAAAACACATAATATTGAAAAATACTAGTCCATATATTCATGAAGTAAAAAATATGAAATGTACAGGATACATGTAACGCAGTCAAATCAGACTTAAATATCTGAAACAGCCACATAAGTCTTCAAGTTATACTAAATTGCAAAACAAATGGACAGTGGATAATCCTACGTATCCCGTGCTGCCTTAGAGTTGGATTGTGCTACACAAAAGGAACAGTCCTCATTATATGAGGCAAGAACAAAGGGAAAATGGAGACCAGATACGGAGATCAGCTGGAAGTTGCTACATGTGAACAGTCAGAATATGTCCGATATGAAGTGCATGCTTAACTGACTCTAGAAGAGTTGGGGTGAGAGAAAAGCCCTTCAGAAGGCTGCAGCTGGTCGACGACCTCCTCGCGCTCACTTGAGTTTGTCGATGTGGAAGGTGAGTTTGAGGGCGGGGCCAAGTTTCAAGCCCATGTATTTCATCATCACGTCGCTGCGCAGCAACAAGAGGGCTTTACCGTCAATCTCCTGACAGAAACAAGAGAAACAGAATTTGTTTTTTAGTAAATCTACCCGTTTAGGTATGCATGTCTAGTGTGGTCAGTTGATTGGAAGAATTTATGTGTCAAATTATTATTTGACACATTAAGTAAGTATACATACATGCTTTCTGAATAGGTCAGCATGTGGAGCCAGCACTGGGTCAATATCTCGAATATATTTCATGACTTCCTCTACAGTCCACAGATTTGGATCCTGACTGCTGGGCCTGGGGCTTTCTCGAAAACTGCCTGAACCTGCAACAGCAAAAGCTCAAATTTAAACCCTAAAAAACACAGCTGGTTATTAAATTAGTCCTCTAACTGTACATATTTTAGCTGTGATGAAAGGCTCATTAAAACATTGCATCTATCTGAAGCTTGAAAGCTTTTATTCGTCCTACCTGTAGAGTTGTTATGATGCAGCAGTTTGAGTCCAGGAGTCAATCCTGGAGAATTTGGGGAAACGGAAATCTTCTTTAAGTGCTCCGGTGCTGCAACACTGTTCTCACTGAAAGACTCACCTGTGGTCACAACAGAAGCCTCACCAGTAAAATAAAATAATGAAGCGAATGATTTCAACAATTGAAAATGCAGAAAGCCGACGCCACACTGTAAAAACAGGTAGATCACAGTGAAATTGCTCCAACAGCACAAGAATCATGGTAATTTACGAGTGTGTTATGGCCTTCAGTAAAAGTACATGGGTGTTTTAAGAGGGGATATTAGCTTTTTATAGAAATCTCTTCAAATATTCCATTAGCTTAATTAAAATGAAAGGAAATTGAAAGATGATTAACCTCCTGCTCTAAAACTTAATACCACTACATCCCCAGCTATGAGCACGTGTTTAACTACCTTCTTTTATATGATTATTTAAAGCTTAACTGGGCAAGTCAGAGCAGTCAGTTTTAAAAGTTGAATGCTTTACATAAAATGTAGTGGATTGAGAATTCAGAGGTGCTTATTATATATAATTTACAGAAAGGTTTATATTAATTGTATAAGGAAAACGTAATCAAACCCAGGGTTGATCTCAGCAACACAAATAAAATCGATGGGAAAGATTACATTTATCACATTGTCTGTCCTTTTAATTACATTTTAGAGAAACGTATTTGGAAACTGAGGAGACTTATTGTTATGCAAGGAGAGATATCTATATTGCACACATTTTGCATTTAAAATCTGCGTTTCTGCTGTACATTCACATAAAAGTAGGGATGCACACAGAACATTAAAGTGTATTGATCTTCATACCATTAGTGGAGTGCCGAGGGATTTTTGCTAGTTTCTGAGACAGGGGGCCATTGAAGTCCTTATGGAAGCGCTTGGTGCTTTGGCCTGGGCTTGTGCTCAGACTGTTTCCAAAACTTCTTCTTTCTAAAACCGTCATATATGGAGGACAGAAAAAAAACAGCTGATATTCTGTAGCTAGAGGCCACTGAGCCACATGAAGTAGGATGTGATAAAGATACAAACAAGTAAACCAAACTTTCATCTTACAAAATCTATCAACAGAATGAAATAAATAAATACAACCTCTGCAATAAATCTACTTATTTTTATGCACCCTTGTTTGCCATCAGTAGGCAACTATGCTGTTTTTTGGTGTAATTTATTAGTTCCTATTTTCTACACCATTGTAACAGCGGAAATCAGGTCAGAGATAAGTGAAGAAAGAATGTTTTAACAATTCATTTTTAAAATACAGTAAGTGGGACTGAAATAAAAGAAAACCTCCCACTAAGCATTATTTTGCCTGGTTGCTAATCCAAAACTGTAAATACCAAGCCAGACAATCTAACAATGATACAAAGAAGGAAAACTTTTTAAGCTTTTCTACTTCAACTACCCCAGTTTCAATTATTGTACCCCTTCAATCTGACTGTATTCGGAAAAAGCAGCCCTGTGGTTAGAGCTTCAGCAGACTGATCACAGCCAACAACAAAATGTAACACGTTATCTGGGTGTAGAGGCAACTGAGAACAGGCAGTTAGGGCTCAGCTGTTTCTGACCTGTAGTGTATGAGTGACTGTCATAGTGCAGATTTCCTCTGGCTACAGGCTGGCTGCCAAACAGAGGGTCACAGTGAAGGTTGTGGCAGAGCTTTTCCAGGAAACGGAGAACGTAGGTGACACTGCTGACTGTAGGGAGCGTCAGGGTGTGCTGCTGCTTGTCAAAAAAGGCTGGGCAATACGCAGAACAGAATAAAAAGAATGGTAAATAAAAAGCTTCTCTTCAAACACTAGTTTCCTGTGTCAAATTATTATTAACTCATAAAACATTTTCCTTGTGAGGGCATGTTTTTCTTAATAGTTTTAGACAGCAAGAATACATTAAATAAAGGCCTAAAGAAAAGACAAAGAGAGACAGAAAGTGAAAACATTTTTCAGGTTCAGTCCTCACCTGAAATGACCTCGCCTCCTTGTCCAGACTTGAGGCAGGAGAAGACAGTCCCCTGGTTGTAGGCAGAGTCCACACAAGCCTGGACACACTGCTGAAGAACCGAGGAAGCTCGACCCGGACCAAAGTGGTCTGGAAGGTGCTGGATGCGCCTCTGGTCCAGGTGGGGTCCCACCTTGCCGTACTTATTCAAATACACGCAAACTAAAGAGGACAAACACACAACCAAATTACTAAGCTTCTCTTTCAGTTATCTGGGTTTTAAATGACAGCATTAGGTTGCAGCCAGTATGTGTGTTAACAACAGCAGAAACGTGACAAACGGAGCAAGTCTTCACATATTTATCCGTTCAAACAAACACATTAAAATGATAATGTGTTTTCTGCCTGGGACCACAGATGATGGCTACCTGTGGGAGCCTGTAGTGCAGAGTTGGGGATGGTGGCGTTGTCTTGGGGTACAGTGCTGGTGTCGGGCTCTGGAGTGCTGCTGGTGGGAGACGTGGGGACTGGATTCGGTATCACTCGTGGTTTTCTCTGTGAAAAAATTAAAAAAAATTATCAAATTTTACAACATTTGGTGTTTTAATAATAGATTACAATCAGCAAACACAATGAGATATTAACAGTAAAGCGTAAAGTGGTACTTCTGTTTGATTGATTTTTGTATTTTACCCAAAATAAAAGTGGAATCACACTTTATGCACCAGAAAACAAAAAGACTGAATGGGAAATTCAGCCAATTATTGCTATAAATCTCCTCTCCGGGGATTATTGGAATCTGATGAGTGCTGCTACCAGCTTTGCCAAGGAGCAGAAAATATAAACAGAACGTTGCCAACTACTGAACAGAAAACCTTTTACTTTTGTCCTACTTAAAAAGTTTTGAGCGGCAAAACAATATTTATTTTAAAGTTTATTACAAGACACAATTAAAACAAATGGTCTTTTTTTGACAGTGATTTAAATGTGACAGTATACAAGTGAGCTTGGCCAAGCAAATGTAACAAATGAGATAATATGTAAACTCATTCATCGCTGCTTCTTGGAGTTTCACCAGGTATTCTTGATATTTGAACGTTTCATGCAACCAGCAGGTGTAATGAGAGGTTTACTGATGGTCTTGTCTCACTGATTATGTTCAGGACAACTACCTTGCTGCCAGGTTTGGGCCCTCTTTTCTTTGGTATTTTTATGGGTTCTGCCTGAGCCTGGGCTTGCTGCAGAGCTATCCTTTGTGCCCAACTGGCAACCAGTCTGCCTCTGGTTCGTCCCGGTCCAGTCACTGGCCGTCCTGGGCCAGCCATGGCCTCCTCCAACCAGCCAGCTCTTTTTGCCCAGCCCAGCTGCGAACAAAATGCAAAACTAAACAAATCAAGGAAAAAAAACTTTATCACTAATATTTTGAAACCTAAACTTGAAAAATAAATAATAATAAAAAAGAAGAATTTGAGAGAAGCATTTATGCACAGGCAGTGATAGTACATTTGTGTCCTTCTGTGCCACTCTAGGTGTTCAACCAATGCAGACAGGGTTTAATGCAGTTACAAAAAGCAAAAAAAACACAACTTTCAGAGATGACAATACGTCATTCAAATACTGATTGGTTTCAACTTATCATTAGTTAAAATAGTCCAACAACTTACTACACTACAAAGGAGATTAAGAGTAAAAAAAATAAAATTAAACATATAACACAGCTGCAGTTAACAATAATTATTTTTTTTAAGTTCCACACCAACATCAAACAGATCTTTGTCGATTACAACTTTTATCTCCGCAGAAGAGAAAGCTAGAGGGCCAACACAATCAAATGAAGCCACACTGCCCCCAAGTGGCAGCAACATGCTATAACACGTGAAGGTTTTGTCTGCAGAACATTGCAGCACAGATGCAGAAGCATGTTCTGACCTAAAGCCACTTCATGCCTACCTTACTGCCAGGCTTAGGTCCTCGTTTCTTGGGGATCTTGATGGGCTCCAACCCTTTTTCTGATTGAATGCTCTGAGCTACCAGTGCAGAAGCTTTTTGACTCCAGGACCCTGTCACTTTTATTTTTCTGCGGCCTGACTTACGTCCTCTCTGACCCGGAGGTCTACCCACAGTGGGCGTGGGATTCATTGCTGGGCTCTCCACACTCCCGTCTGTCAGTACCCCAAGGCTCTTAGGCAACACAGCTGAATGGGCAAAAATGGACAGACAGAAAATGCAATTTTAGATGAAAATATGTGAAGCCTAGAGTCTTATGTAACTGTGTCTCACAAATGACATGAATAACAATTATTAGTTCATTCAAAATCCTAACGCTCTTCAACAAACATCTACATAAAACACAAACAACCTCCAGCAAAATGAAACCGTCAGCTGCTGTTTGCTGACTGAAGCAGCATCTTGAAGTACCAAAATGATGCACGTAATAAATATTACATATTAGTCTTGAATATACATGCACCTTTGTCCTAAAAATACAAAATTTTCCATTCAGCCCCCCAGTGAAAATTTCCAAAGTCAGTGGAGACAATGTGCCAAGAAAGCAGCTAATGTTTTGATAGATTTATTATGAGTGTGTGCAGCTAAGAGTTATAGATTCTTATACACTTGCATTTAGCTTTCGGCTCACTTGTTGATATTATGGATACATTCTTTTTATATGCAGTATTGATAAATGCAAAAAGAGTTATTAATGATCTGTATCTAGCATTCTTGCCAGAAAAAAAGTTCCCTTTCTGCTTATTTGTGAGTAAAACTTTTCTCAAACACACGTCTCTCGAAAAGTGAAAAAGAAAGTTTTCAGATTTGTACAATTTATGAACATTACTTTCTTAGCTTTTTCTCAAAATTGCTGAACAAAACTCAAACTGTTGGAGCACTCTAACTTTTCCCGCAGCAGCATAACAGCACATAAGGTCAACCCATCTCTACAGAGGTGTCCTTTTTACAGCATCCTGCAGACAGTGCATCGCTCGAGAAGTGCAAAAACAGACAGAAATAAAACAAGCAAGCGGTTTCAACATTATATGCTACAATGCTACAATGTGCTAGTGGCACAAACTGTCATCAAGTGAAAACTCTACTTATTAAGACAAAAGTATTATAATTACATTTGTCTCCTAAATGTTTCAGTTTTAGATGGGAAAACGAAGGGGTTGCAACAAACTGTCCGTTTACCCCAAGTTCACTGACTACCATCCAAACATCCACTCAATAAGAGTTACTTCCAGTAACTACTTCCCTTCAGGGAACAAACCTGCCAGCTTCTACAGCATGAAAGAATTACACTGTATCTCCGAAGCTGTGTTACAAAGAAAACAGGTTTAAAACAACACCTCTGAGCCACTATCGGCCAGAATACAAACACAAAATGTGCAGACACCTTTTAGGTCTCAGGATTGAATCCTAATATAGAAGCGAGCTGCAGTCAGCTGCGAGACCAGACTTAAAATTTATCTCCCAAATGTCCTCCAAAGAGCACATCCTCCGTTAGATGATGGGTGAGCATTTCAGAAATCACCTCACCCACTGAACGAACAAGCAAGCGCAGGTTAAAAAAACATTAAAGAGGACCAATATTTAAAATGTAACTTTGTGTACTTTATAAAACTCATCAAACATTGCAAAATGACAGGAATGTGTGCAAAGAAAACAAAGAAGAATCCACATTGTCAGGATATTTAGCTTTAAATATAACTAAGCCTCCACACGCTCCATGAATAATAAAAAAAGTCGTATTCACTCTGAATTAACCTGAGACAGACTCGTGAGAGGAACAGCCACATTCATTAGCACAGGTCTTGGCCTGTGGGCCTGTATTTATTTAAACGCTTTCACACACGAACACTAATCAATGCACAGCTTAGCCTGTATGCTGCTGCTGCTTTTCATGGGGGAGTTACAGCGAGGCTGGGCAAAAAGAACAGAGTGTCTGATTGATTCTAAACCAATTAGACAAATTCTTAATAACATGTCTAAAGGTGTAAAAAGTTTGAGGTCATAATTGATTGCAACAGTTGTAAATGCAGGCAAACAGATGCATAACAAGCAAACTCTTGTTTTCCCTCCGCCTCCTTTGAGTGCACTGAGTTCATTGAGTTCACAAAACCACCGCTGCCAGCTTCGTATTACAGCAACACAACTTCTACAGAGCTTTTTATCTATGACTCAATAACTGCAATTGCATTTTAATTAGTTTTACTCACCCTGTAGCCCAAATAAATGTCAAAAAAGTGTGTGACTGTCTGCTCAGCTGTCCTCAGATTCACCCTCTCCCACAGCCGCGTCCTCTTTTCCCACTCTCCCCCCCGAGTTGCTCCTCCTTCCGTTCTTTTTCCACCCTGCTCTTCTTTTCTCCTCCCACCGTCTACTTACAATGTAAACAATCCACCTTTCACACCATTTGCCTGTCTTTTCTCTTTGCTTCCATCTCTTCTGTGAGCGTAACTCTTTCCAAGGGGCATAATCAGACTCCGGTAACTGGAGTGCCAAAGAGAGGCCTGTGGAGGGGCACCCAGGCTTGCTTCGACCACGTCATGGCCTACGCTGCCAACTGGGTGGCAGCCAAAGCTTCATAAAACCCTAGCAGGCTACAAAGACAAGTCTTGCCTCCCCATTTCCCTTCTTCCTTTTACTCCCTCACATGCTGCGGAGTCTACAGATGAGGACGGCTGACCCTGCAGCTGACAACTCCTGTATCCTCTGTTTTCTTTCATCTTTCATGCACAATAAATGGATTTACTCTTGTTCCAAGTCCTTGCTGTAGCTTAGCATCATTAAAAAAATTAACAAAGTTGCTACTTCTGAACAGCTTTGACAAACTGGGACCTGCCTGATTAACAAAGAAACTATTTATCATGAAGTTCACTGCCAGATGTGTTGTAAGCACAATCCATTAGAGGAAAAGCAGAACCTCAGGCTTCCTCACTCAGAACAGTTTACAAACTCTCTGAGAGCAGAGTGGAATTCTAAAGGTCTATGAAGAATTTGCACTTTGGTACCACCTCACTGCTGTGTTTTCATGCTTTTATGTGATTGGACATTTTGGACAATTACAGGCGCTTTTAGACCGGACGAGTGTTTTTGAGAGCTTCAAACGACAAAGCTAGCCGAAGGCCATGTTGAGTGAATGAGCTTGGCAGCTTATGAGCCCCGTCGATGCTGATCTGTTTTTAGCATTTATGAAGTGTGTGCACATGCCTATGCTAGAGGGAAAGGGACTGGCTTAGTAGGAAAAAAAAATGGAAGAATGGAAATCTGCCGAGAAAACAAACTCTGGTGTTTGGTTTTCCAATCTCTTTCAGATTCGTATATCATGCATGACATGAAATGAATAGATAAAATAAAACTAGGACAGTTATAGAGATAAATTCTACAGACGTGATTACTAAGCTGATAATTAGTAACAACATTAGGAGCATTACTATATTCATGTTAAGCTCAGTCTTAGCTCTGGTTATGATGGGACAGTCAATAATTTCAGCATATCAATAAGAACAATTAAAATGACTCTTATTTAAGCAGAGGAAAAAAAAACACTTAAAGACATTTGTGTGTGTTAGGTCAAGATGGCCATTTGCTCATTTCTACCCACTCCTGATAATTCTCTATCAGTGGCTCTGGCATCAATCAGTCTTTTGCTTTGGCAGCAACCAAAGCTGTGTGAGTGACGTACAAACGGCTCCGTCTTCAGATTCCCCCCCCCCATCGTCAGGCTCTAACAGTACTAGAGACATTCGTTTATGAAGCACTAGCCTGAACAAATGCACAGAAAGGGAATGTTTGGTTTCAGTCTTGTGTCGCTCGTCTTCCCCTGGGAGTGTGGTAAATCTGTCACAACAGTTTACTTGTGCAGTTTTTGTGAATCTGCGTTTCCTCTATGATAGACTTAAATCTGAATAACCACACATTGACTTTTGGTTTAGGACTTCCTTTCCACAATGCAAGTGCTACCATTCGCAAAATCTTCGAAGCAGGAAACACCCCTTGAGCCTCAAAAACCAACACAAAGAAAGACCATTTAGCTTGTGTAACAAGACAGGTCTGATGGGGGTTTTGTGGTGGAAAAAAGTGCTTACAACATTTGCTGTCTATTGAGATTCTTTAAATAAATCAAGTCTTTCCTCAACTGTAATATTTTATAATGACAATTATGACTGGTTAAAAAAGGGAGTGGGGGTTTTAAAAAATGTAACTAGAGTATTCAATATCATTTGGCCAAACCTAATACTGCCCAGAGGTTTGTGCTTTTTGAAAAATATATAAAGTTATCTACTGTAAACATTAATATTGAATATATGAACACCAACAGTTATCCACACCACTGAGGTACAAGTTATACTCAGAACTACGTCCATGGAAAACTTAACAGTTAAGGTCCAGACCTTTGGTGCCAGGCGGCTGAAGGTTGTCTCCTGTGAGGGAACACCAACCAACCGGGAAGATGTCCCTCGAGTCATACCGGCAGTAGTAATCAAAGGCCCCGCGCCATCCATCGAAGGTGACCAGCACCTCAACGCCACGCAGCGCGCCAACTGTCGCTGGGCAGATAAAGTGTGGATTTTTCCGATCCACTGCCTCCAGCTTCATTCCCACCTGGAAAGAGTTCTGCTCCGGGGCGGGAGGCTCCTGCTGGGAACACCGGGAGACACAGAGGTCAGGTATGGAAGTTGGTGTGCTTAAGTATGAGGTTATTCAATCTGTAGAAATGACATTCTGTAAAAAATTAAAACATACTGCTGAGGTTTTGCCAAATAATGAACAATCTTTGTAAACTTTTGATTAATAAAAAAAAGCCATGTTTGCCTTTCTCAATGAATTTTCAATGGATTTTAGGCTTGTGAGCCTTGTACAGGTACCTTGTGAAAAATACGAGACGGAGCCATTTCAGAACCGTTTAGTGTTTTCAGAAGAAACATGGGCCAAGAGGACGCATTGAGACGGAAACCTGGATGGAAAGAGAATTTGAATGTGGTGAGTGATTAACTTTGTGTTACTAATAGAGGCAAAAATGAACGAACCATACAGAGACAGAAAAAAATAATTACTTGGTAACCAGTTGAACATTACCTTACAGTTTAAAATCTGTCTCTTTATTCAGGCTACATATTTTGGGAACATTAGCTGCTTTTATGAAGACGGGTGAGAATTTTTTTTTTTGGTTTTGAGCTACTGGTAATAAAATAATTTATATATTTTTTTAAAAAAGTCACATTTCCTTTGAGAAGGTACAAAGCTCTTTGTTTCTAGTACTGTTAGATATATCATGGTGTTTGTTATATTGTTTTAAATTGGACAATTAACTGAATCTAAAAAAAATCTAATTTATTACTGACACTTACATTTACATATATATGATTATGTACAACACAGCAGGCTCTGACCTCTAAAAACAAAGATCATACTAATAAAAAATAAAATATCTTGAGAGAAGTTAGAAAACCACAACTTACACAACTGTTCTTTCTTTTTAATAGGAGTATAAAAAGTCATGGTATAAGCTGAAGTCTATCTGTGTTTGTGTTTTTACCCAGTGGCGGCTGTAGCATGCCTCCATTCTTCTCACAGCTACCAATTGGCTGAATCTCTGAGGAATCCACCAGGCGCCAGAAGTCGTTCTTATTGTCAGACCCGTCTAAACGCAGCCGTAGCCGCGATCCTGTCAGGCCCACCACTGTGGCGATGCAGGTGGATGTGGTGTTCCGCGGGTCTTGGGCTTCCAACTTCATACCCACCTTGAACTCATTGACTGGAGGTGTGAGGCTCTAAATGATGATGATACATAGATAAGGAATAGTGGAAAAGAGACAAACACATCAGCAGAAAAGGAAGAAGTTTGAGCTTGAATTATGAACGAAGAACTCCAGGGACAGCTCAATGTGATCACCTGTTTGAAACAGGAAGAAGGAGCAGCAACAGCACCCGTCTCTTTCAGATACTTCTCCCAGCTGAAGTGACCTGCAGAAAAATGCCAGGTTTAAATCATTATATGCTGAGTTCACTTCAAAAGAAGCGGACTCATGTTATTTCATAAACTACTAAACACTATTTACCTTGATACTGGGAGGGCACCCGGGAGGGCCGTCCACTCCGAGGATGCTTGATTATTCGGGTATCTTTCCATTCTAAAGCTGCTGGAACCAAGCAAGTAACAAGTACCTCTCAACGGAGACTAGTTTTCTCATTTGGTAATACATTGTAATATTTGCAATAACCACGGCTTAACAAGTCTTCTTTACTTACAATGTACAATAGAAACATGTTACAAACACTTGGATTTTATTTTAACATAAGTTGTAATAAACAATTTCTTACGTTTTTGTGGCACAGGTTTCCTCATGCTCCAACAATTCGGACCAAAGAACAACTCAACCACACTAAGGAAAAAAAATAAACACAAAACACCCCAAAATGTTACATTGTGCATTTAACTTTTCTGCTAAAAGTTATCCCGTATGTACAGCATGTCACCTGTGATTGGTTGCAATGTCATATTGGAGAAAATGCAGACTGGAGAAAAATGTAAACATAACCTCCTAAAAATTCCTTACCACAAAATAACTCACTGCCTCGCTGGTGTGTCACCTATTCATTACACCGATATACATGCAGAGTTTTCAATCGATTCAAAATGACACTGATTTTTAAAAATAAATGTTAACCACGATGGTTTTAAGGTTCTCAATGCAAACATGAAATCAAACATAAGAAGGTTATCCTGAACTATACCAAATGGTGCTATTTGAGAGAGATTACTGCTGTAGTTTTCCAGATATACTGATATGAAATTGCAGATATACACTCCACGAATCTGCAGAAAATCACATCAAAGCTTGAGTCAAGTGACTGACCTACTTTAGGCTGGCTGTAGTCTGTGTAGGCGAACAAAAATACCATAACCGGACAAGCGTAGAATCTCAGAGAAGATGTTTCGGTGGAAATATAAGAGTGAATCTGCTGCTAAATGTGAAAGAAAAGCGAAAGAACGAGAATGACAACTGTCAAGAATAAATATCGGGCGGTGAAGCGCCATAAAGACAGAGCTCTGCATTAAAACACACGCAGCATTTACAATTCTTTTTTATCTGTATACTTTACTCAACAAATCTGAGCGTAAACACATACCAGTAAATCTAAACGAGTCCTCCGTGGACATTGCTATTGTTGACCTGTTTTTAATTACATGAATTTCTTTGGTAACCAAACACACATGGTAGTTGGCACCCGGTAACAAATTATGCTTACAAGTATTAAATTTAAGAACACATTAACCATCAATATGAGGAGAAATATTCTGTGGATTTTGTTTATTACTGAATGATTTTTTTTGACCAGTCTTCATGACAAGTACCTTTAATAGGAGCTTGGTTTAGTCTTTCTCTAGTTTAAAAGATGTGCAGCTACACATAATATTAGACTAGTTTAGAGAAGAAATACCCCTGATGTATTAGAGTGCTTCAGGAAGTGTGGCATGCAAAATACAGTGACAAATCCAGAAAAACAAATAAATAAAATGTTTGTTATCTGACAACAGAAAACAAAATACTGACTGAGCATTGGCAACAGACTTCTGTGAAGACATTAGAGTTAATGCACAACTCCATGACATCAGTTCACAACCAGCCAAATATTTGCATTTGTCTAATAAACACATTCTCGCCTCGTAATGAAGACAGAAGAGCCCCTCTGGAGCTGGATAACATGACTGAGTTTGCCCGATCATTTTAACAAGCTTACCTTAAAACTTCATAACCGTTTGTCAGCGCTGTTTTCTTCTCTGGATGAGTTCCCCTTCAACAGAAGTGCGCCTTTTTTTCCTCCGCCAAGGGGGGTGGCGTCCAAATTAAAGTGACCCCGCTCCTTGTTTTCAAAGCTGCAAAGCTGACAGGGAGACTTGCGTTAGAGCAGACACACCTTCCTCTGGTCGCTTTCATTTGTCTGGCATCTACACGGCGTGCTGTTTTCTATTTATTAACAGGTTATCGAAGCCAAACCCCAGAAATCTGTTGAGCTCCATTCATAACACAAAGCAGCCAGCGCTAGAACGCCCTCTTTCCTCCTTTTTTGACGCACATTCACATAGAATAATCGTGACAACAGCGTGCCAAGAATGGTATTTATCACCCATTATTGGCTTAACAGTACCTTATTATTTGAATTAAAACACTACAGACTGAAATGCAACATTCATGCAGATGCTACGCTACACACATGCCCACTGCTTTATGCTAACTTAGCATGTAAGTGGCTCACCCGCTAGAAAATATTAGCATTTAGTAAAACGGGAGTTCAGCTAACGGTACCCGGGGCTCAACCTGGACCCTAAAACGAGACTTTGCTCGGTTTTTACCTTGCTCTGTAACGTTTGAATTTGTTTCCAATGTAGGTTTCAGCGCTTGTCCGCCATGTTTTTTTTCAACACGGTGAGGAGGGGGTCGTGTTTTTAGCCAGCATTTCTTCTTGGACATTCAGACAGGCAAGAATGGAAGAAGGACAAAACGATGACCCCTAGCGGCCAGACGGTGGTATTACAAGCTCAAACAGAAATATAAATCTCCTAATTTAACCCTTGTTGTAAATAAATCTCTATCTTTGCATCCATCTTTTATTTTTACACAGCAATAACAGTGATGTAATATACATTTTTACTAGATGTGCTCAAAATTTTTATTGTTACTGTAGATTTACCTATTTTTTGTTTTGTTTATCGCCTGTCCTGTGATGGATTGGTGATATGTCCATATCATACCTCACCTCTTACCCACTGATTGGTGGAATAATGCAAACCAAGGCAGTAGAACTACAGACAATAAGTGAGTGCATATTTCCTGTAGGTCTTTGCGTGCTGAATTATTAAAATAACTAAGCCCCCCCCCCCTCACACACACACAATTATTATTAATATAACATGTCAAGTGTTTGCAAAGTCTTGTTATTATTTTCCTGGCATAGGCAAAAAAATTAACCATAATGTTATTTTAGGACTTTTATTCAAGCAGTTCATACAAACCTTTTTTGTTTTATTTTTAACTTACAGGTGTGGTTTCAAATGTAATTTGTCCCATATGTGCAGTCATTTGTTTTCTGTGTTAGAATTATGTATTTAGTTGCAGTAATTTTGCTTTTAGGTGCTGCTGTTGTAACTCACCGCAACTGTTTGTCTGTGCTTTCATATTACTACTGTGTGTACATACAGAGAGGCCGATTGAGAACTGATCAAACTCTCTTTGACTTATTCAGTCTAACAATGACCATTTATTTTAATGGATGATAAGTATAGTCGGGTGGTACAGCGGCGCAGTGGTTAGAGCTGTCGCCTCCCAGCATCCCGGCCTGGGGCCTTTCTGGGTGGAGTTTGCATGTTCTTCCTGTGCAAACATGGGTTTCCTCCCACAGACCACAAACTAGGAACCACAAATTGGGAACTCTTAAAATTGTCCCTAGGTGTGAGTGTGTGAATGGTTGTTTGTCTCTATGTGGCCCTGTGATGGACTTGCGATCTGCCCCCCGCCTCTTGCACAGTCTCTGCTGGAGATAAGCACCAGATTGTGAGATTGCTGTTAAAAAAGATGAACAAATTTGTTGAAACACAAGCTCCAAAAATTGTGAAAAGTGTTTAATGACTTGAACAATTCTGTAGGCATGTTTAGACTTAATGACTCTTCTACAAAAACTGCATTTCAACATCCTTATATAAACAATAATATATATTTGCTGTTTTTTCACACAATTCCTTGCACGATATAATGCTTCAGTTTCTTAAAGAATGCAGCAAATGTTTTTTTGTAAGTTTTTTTTTCATATTTCTCTTATGTGAAACAGATACTAAGCAGTTACACATTCTTGATAAACATGATCATTAATTGATGACAAGAATATCTGAATAATAAGTGTGGATTTTAGCAAATGATGCTGCTGCAACAGCACAAAGGCCTGCTCTGGTTTATTTTAAGCGGTGCTCTAGTTTTGTGTGAAAAACTAAAAGTGTGGGGTTTTGCCTTGAGCAGAACATGAATAACATTTGATCATCAGTGCCCACAAAACTTGATTTATTAACCACTATTTGTTCCTGTTAAGATGGTTACAAAAATGCATTATATTTCTAAACATAATCATTCCCTTTGGTGAAATAAGCATACTATTAGGAAAATGTTTTATTTGTTACAATGGGGCCTAGTACTGTATCTATAAAGATATTTCAGATAAGTTGCAAAGGTGTGAAAATTAAAATTAGGATCCATTTGGTCCATTTCATGCCAATTAGGTCAGAGTAGCAACTGTAACTATGTGATTTGGAGAGACACCCAGCAGTTCAATTGTGTGTAATGGTCACCTGGCAGCACAGCTAATGCCCATTTCAGCCTACGCTGGGCAGGCCATGGCCTATTGGCCCCCTGCACACCAGGCAATTATGTTTGGTTTCACACGGTGAAAAGGGTTAATTGGCAGCGCCCACGTGCCTGCTTGGACCTGTTTCACGCTTGTCAGCCTTCATCGCATCAAAGGAAGCTCCAATTCACTCGGCACCAATATTAGAACTCGCACACACACCTCACACCCAAACTGCATAGGTACAACACTTTCATGAATGTTAAAGGAATAAACACACACTTACACACTTTAATTCTCTAAAACACACATTCACCCATAGGAACATACATGTACCAAATATCTTGTTCTATTCAAAAGCATGGATGAGCAGTTTGCTCATGCAAAAACATGATTGTGACATTGCTTGCATAAACAATAATTATTACACATATTAAAATTTTGGAATAATACTCTGTGGTATCACTAGGGGTCAGTGTTGTCTTTTATAAAGCATGGACTCCTACATTAATTCTGACTGAAGTTTTTTCTGGGCTTTCTTTTGACTGCACAGTACATCTGATCACCATCTCTGGCACTCGCTGACATCAACTTTTTGGACTTTTATTCTGTCTTAGATCGTGCATTTTACTTTGAACATTTTTGTTTTGTCTTTCACTGACTACAAGAATTTAGTTTCTTCTTAGATCAGGTAATCAAATATGTTTTGAAAATCATCAGATTATTGTGTCTCTCTGTCTCTGTCCAAGTGTTGTCGAGCCATGCCGACTGTAGATTCTTTGTTTGTCACTGGGCCACCGATAATCTAAGAAGGTCCATTAGCCACTATACGAGTTAGTGCAGCGACAATGTTTTCAATTCAACAGTCTGCTCAACATATAACTTACTTTCTTTAGGTGAAACAAACTGGAAATGCCTTTAATTAGCAATAATATTATCGCCTAAAGGCAAAAGATGATAATGTTTTATGACACTTTCAGAAAGTAACGATTTGATGTACATGTACAAGTGTTTTCAATTTTTGGAGTCAGCTCAATTTAAAGCTAATCAACCTCGAAAAGAAAAATGGATATACCTCAGTGAGTTTTAAAGATAATGAGATTTAAAATTTGGTGTGGCAGTAGCTAACGGTCATTCACAACATATACTCCAAGTGCTAGCAGACACTGCAATATCATATGAGATTGTGCTTAATGTTATCATTAAGGTAACCAAATTAGTTTTAACTCCATCATTTTTTTAACATAACATAATCTTAGTCTAGGCGGTGGGCAATATGTATTCTTTAAAGGAATACTAATCTTTTAAGTATTCCATAATCTACATTGTGTTGTTAAAAACACTGAAAATGACAGACAGTGATGTATTTCTACACACTCAAAACATGCAATTTCTCTTCACGTTATGCACCTGTTTAATTTGCAAATTTAAACACCATTTCTAGATTTCATGTGAAATTTGAAAATGCATTCCTTGTTAGGACTGCCTCAAATGCCATATATTGCTATCACACAATAAACCTGTACACTTGTAGCTTCAAATTGTATCTGCCATATCGATTCACACTAAAATTCTTTTCCCCCCATCTTTTGAGAGCAGCATCAGCGTTTTTGTTTGGCATGTTTCACTTTTGCTCTTTTAAAGTTATCACACTAAGTGAATTTGGCTCTGGTAGCTGGCAACGGGTTTTTGGATTTCCAGACATCTTGCTGAAGGTGTCCACTCGCCAATGGCATGGCTCCATCATCGCAGCCTGTTTCTGCACATGCAGGCAGAGGAGAGAAGATTTTCCCGCACTGTGTCTCCTTGTCACTTTCAGCCCTTTGGCACAGCACAACAAAGTCACCCCTCTCGCACATAAATGCCTCGACACATA
The DNA here is from genome assembly GCF_001649575.2 of Kryptolebias marmoratus. NCBI lineage: Eukaryota > Metazoa > Chordata > Actinopteri > Cyprinodontiformes > Rivulidae > Kryptolebias > Kryptolebias marmoratus. The sequence goes on along the minus strand of NC_051445.1, from coordinate 7,797,355 downwards.
CACAATGTGAGAGGCACACTGTGTGTATGTGTGTGTGTGTTCCCTCACAACTGAGTCTCAGAGGGCTCATGCTCTCGTCATTTTCCATGGACGAGGACATTGAAGAGCACACACACTGTCCTGATACACACTTCCCATCTCTGCTGGCATCCTGGGAGGCACTTGCAAGAAAAACTGCAAGAGCATATGTTGGATAGACGCTTGTTGGGGGAGGGAGATGAGTATTTCTCTTTGGATGTTGTCTTACAAGCTCTGACGGCATGGCGCAGAAAGAAGGCATTTTTTCGTCCAATTTATTAATCCTTTTAGGCAATGTTCTCTGTTCAGAAATGCAAATTGAATCAATCTGAGGCTGACTTTAAAACTTTTCAAGTGGGATTTAATTAGAAACCAGGGCCTGCAGTTTTTAATGAGAGAGGGGGTGGAGAGATGGAGAAAGAGCGAAAGAGAGAGGCATGGGGAGGGAGAGTGGGTTGCGGTTTTGATCTGGGGGTCCTGCTGGAGAAAGGATACACAAACACCCTAAACATAGATGCACACTAGCACACACACACAAATGCACCCTGTAGAGCTAAGTATGAGGCGGATGCCCGCTGTTTAGTTTTTCTTCACTTCCATCATCTTGATCTTGTGAGAGTTCAACCAGGGACCTCGTTACTTTAGTGTACATCTCAAAAACTCAAACAAACCAAGCCTATATAAGCTCAAACAAAGTCTAGCAGTGCAATCTTGTTAATAGCACACAGAGTCTCCAGGTGTGAGAGAATAGAGACGAGAATACGGTGTTGATAGGAGCAGATGAAACGTGTACAAACTCTTCTGGGATTAGTAAAGCTGGAAAAATGTACACATGTAGGTAGAAAGAGAGTTCAGATTTTAAACTTTATACATCATAATGATTGTCTCCTCTCCGAGAAGGTTATAAACCGCAGCACTCAACGTTGTATGTAACTGCAATTATTCAGCTTCATTTATAGCTGCTGAAAGCAAAGGCTCTTGCTAATGGACAAAATGCTACAAGGCCAGAGCTTTGAAATAATCCTGGTTTTAAAATAAGTTTTTTATCAATGAAATACATCTTAACAGCAGTTAGTTCAAGTCCAATGCAGTCTAAGTCATGATGTAAATAAAGGCCTAGCATTCCTTGAAGGAATGCATATCACCCATTATCTTCCATGTCAGAGTTTTCGACTAAGATGATCCGCTTTTTACTTTGTAGCTTGTTTGGTCAAACCTTGAAAATGACAATATGCAGAATCTGATCCAACATGATCTCGCAAAATCTGTTAGTTGTTGGAGTATGCATTGTGAATGACTGTCAGCTGCTATCCCAAGTTTTAGCTCAATATCTTTAAAAGTTACTGAGGTTTTGCCATTTTTCTGAAGGCTGAGGTCAGTTAGCTGAGGTGGCCATCTTGCATTGGGTTAGATCCAAAAGGTAATAGGTTGTAGATGTACAGCCAATGATTGCTTTGAGAGGTTCACTGAAATACATCCAGTAGTTTATGAAATATTTTCCTAACAGACACAGGGTTGACTCCAGCAGCAAAGATGTTGGACAATGTGTTGCTCTCGAAGTACAGGAAGTGTTGGGTGATGCTCAGACAGTAACACACCAGTTTTACCTTAATATCTTTAAAATACATGCAAACACAAACACATTGATTTGTCTGCATTTGCCTTTTGTGGTGGGCAATAAAAAAATAAGTTATTTGTGTTTGAATGTTTTTATATGATCTCCCTTTCACCTTAGGTCAGCTACACATCAGTGTCTGTCCCTAAAAGCAAATTGTGTTGCCCTTTTTGACAGTGCATAAAAAGGTTAATATTTTCTTTGAAAATATTATTGAGTTGTTTATCAGAGTATGCAGTCAATAAAAAATACTTTACTAGCAAAGAGTAAAATTTATGGCTTTTATTATTTCACATTGTTGGAAAAGGCTCTTGAAAACCATATTTATGGTAAAATTTAAAGTGTGCAACTTTTACATTCAAATTAAACAGCAGGATTTTCTAAATTTAAAAATTAACAAATAAACTTACCTTTATCTGTTTTCATCATTTAAAGAGGTGCCTTTTTCATGACAATGAATTTTTTATTTGATATGTTTTTCATTAAATGATGCGGGAATTAATAAATATGAGCAGATTTGTGTGCTAGCCTGTATGCTAGCACGTTTAGCTTTTTCCCCCCTTTTTTATTGTAAAGACTTGAAAAGATGCAAATCTCTCCCTTAAAATGCTTCCATTCCCCTCGAGTGAAACTTATCCCTTGATTTATCACAGATTTCACAGCTATTTGGCTATCATATGCTACATCTGATATATTTTGGGGAAAATTTGGCGCTGTTAAAAAGGGTGTGGTGTGGGGGATGTGGTTTGAAAGCTCATAATCTCTTAAGTCTCAGCCTTCTTTTTCTCTCCCTTTTCTGTTTCTTTTCAAACTTGGGCTGAGAGTGGAAAATACCAAATAGTGTTTTTCAGAGACAGAGTGACGTCTTCACAGCCTCTGGGTCTGATTTTTCTCTATGAACAACTTGTAAGATTTAGCAACATTTTGCAGCAATACTGTAGATTGCAACCAAATGTATGCCCCCTTGCTTCCCCTTCTCAGCATGTATGAGAACCAAAGAGGCTGCTAAAACATGTAAAAGGCTTTCTCCAACACCGGCGTTTGGTTTAGAAGTTCTGGGATACCATGAAGTCATGGCGATACGACATAGCAGAATCTATTATTTTTCTATTAATCTAGTGTGCATTATTATAACATGCCGCCAAAGACGAAGGTGAAGTGTATGCATATTGCATTTGTGTATATTGGTATTTTTAAGGTTTGACCATAATGGCTGTATCTTTGTCATTTCTCCACATAAAATCATCTTAGTCGGCATTTAAGTCAGTGGGTGATATGCATTCCTTCAAGGAAAGCTGGGCCTTTATACGTATATAATATATAGAACTTGTTTTAAAATCTAAATTTTCACATGATGCTACAAACAAATCAAGAAAGTTATTTCATTTATAAAAGCAGAGATGTCAAAAGATTGTTTCCAAAGTACATTTAACTTAACAACATGCTGTTTTCTCTCATAATGCTGGTGGTTTGTCATACCAGTAGAACAGTAACAAAATATAAATGTCAGGAAGATCATACCATGCTTGAATAATTTAATATAGGTAAGAATAAAGATAAAAATTATCCTGTATGCACAAAACAGCAATTATGGATGCCAGTGGAACTGATGTTCGGCTTTTAAGAAACACAGGAAGGAGGGGAAAGATGTGAAGTGATAACATATAGGCTGCCACAGTGAGACATAAATTCACCCATTAAAGCAAGCTTTCCATGGGTTTGTGTTTCACAAAATGTTTGACAACTAGTTGATACTGTCAATTTTTAAATAATACTAATTAATCTCCATTATTCAAACGTGTAATTAATCTCTCACACTTTCCCTGGCTGTCTCTCGGTTTCCTTCATACTCAAATTTAATGGAACATGAAAGGGAAACCCAAAGAGCAAATGCGGTGTTTGTGGTCCTCGCAGAGGGCTTGATGAGGGAGTCACATCAGAGGAGATAACAGGCAGAGAGACAGACGGGTGGACCTGTTTTGACAAACAGACAGTCAGTCCAGAACTCCTCCTTTCCTCATCGCTCCGCGCCTGTTCCCCCTTCTCTCTTTCACTGTGTGTGTCTTTGAACTCAGCCCTTCATTAACAATCTGCTGATTAACATGCTTGGAAACACAGGGGGTAGATGGATCAGAAGTAAAGAGTGGGATGAGAGAGAGGCGCAGGGAAGGAATATGGGGGGGAGGGGGGGGAAGCTAAAATATGTCTACAGTAAAACTATTTTCAGATCAAAACAGCTTTGTGTAAAAATAGTTAGCCCCGCATTTCTTAAAAAAATGTGTTAAGACACAGAGTGGGTGCAGAAGACAAAGGGCTTTAGCAGAACCAAATGAGAAAAAAAAAGTGCAGCAATGCAGTGAGTTTGTTCAGAGCAGTAAGTCAAATTTCTAGAAACCACAAATATGTATAATCAGACTGAAGTTGACGACAAGAATACCCTAAACTGCTCCATAAATCCTACAAAAAGAATGTAGGACGTCCAGAGAAAACTAAATGTGACTCTTTTTAACTTGCGTTTATTTCTACATTTTTATCGCTCACTGTGTAACAATGTGTTTGCCCTTGTTTGTGTGTGTATTCTTTTGAGTGTGTTTGTCACCAAAATATTTCATGAACCACTGAACAGATTTTTTGTTTTATGAAACTTTCAGAAAGTAATCATGGGATGCACCTCTACAACTGATTACAACTAAACTTTTGGAGCCAAACCAATTCAAGATTGCAACCACAGCCAACTGACCTTAGAAAACACAAAATGGCTATACCTCAGTAAATTTGACAGATATTGTGTTAACATTTGATGTGGTTGTAGCTGACAGTCATTCACAACACATACTCTAAGTGACACTCTTGCAAGATCTTTGCGTCAAACTTTAGCATTAACTGTTTGTCATGTTGGGCGGAGAAGGAGGCGAACCCAGAGCGCAGACTCATCTTTCAAAAAGAAACTAATTTATTAAAATAAAAGATAATCAAAAACAAAGGCTGACGTGGCAGCAAAACCAAACATACAATAATCCAAAACTAAGAAACGCAAACCTGAGACACAAGACGAGAGGGACAACCAGCATTCAGTGGAGGACATGACCGGGTTTTAAAACAGAGGGAAATTAGGTGAAGTGGACACAGGTGAGTGATAACAACTAGGATCAGGTGAAGATGGGCGTGGCAGGAAAACAAGAGACTGACTGAGGAGAAGTGAATGATGACACGAAACAAGAACTGAACTAAGACAAGGCTAACAAAGACAACTGAATAAAATAAACAATAAACCCAAACTGAAACAAGACAATAAAAGCAATAAACTGATAAACAAAAACACAAAGAAAACCCAAATCCTGACACTGGTGGAGTCAAACCTGTTTGTCTTTTAGCGAAATTTCCACGAACCACTGGAAAAATTTTAATGAAATTTTCATAAAGAATCTTTGGATATCTATCCACAACTGTCAACCCAAGTCAAGATAGCCTCTTCAGTACTGACATTCACCAACACAAAATGGTTATAGCACAGTCTATTTTATAAATATTTAGCTAAAATTTGATATAGTAGTAGCTAAGAGTCTTTCACAATACATACTCTGGCATAACATCTCATAATATTGCAAGAGATTTTGCATAATGTTGTATTCAAGGTTCAACCAAAACGGCTACAAAGCCAACAATTCTTAACAAAGGATTAGTTTAAAGAGGCAGAGGGCGGAATACAATGCTTCAAGGAATGCTAGGCCTTTAATTTCACTTCAGAAATGTGAGGAATAGTCTTTCCAAAAAACGTCAGTTACAGTTTTTTCTTCAAAAGCAGTCATTTAGTATGAGTCAGACAGACTGTTGCACTTGACCTCACTATCCCAACCTCAGCTGAAACATTCTCTCACAGCTGATAGTAGTTAGCATGAGACAGGGGACTGGCAGTTTAGGCAATCTCATCGCAATTTCTCCAGAAATTACATCGTCTAGTTTCATAATTAATCTACTCAGTGTGGTCCCATAGAGATGCAGAGGGAAATTACAGATGAAGAAAAAAAAAAGATACAGGGAGGGAAAACAGTGGGAGAAAAGGGACTGACGGACAGAGACAGAGAGTCAGAGCTCGTCTGATGGACAGACAGAAAGAGACAGACTGACAAAGCGAGAGAAGGAGGGATGGGCCTGTTCTGAATTAATGACTGCTCTCATCAGAAGATGAATGTTCTCCCGCGCTCCCCTCGGAACACAGCTTGCAAATGAAAAGAAAAGTCAGTCCAATGAAGAATGAATACACAAATGAATAAATAGGCCAATAAATAAATGAATAAATACGAAAGGCAGATTATGATCGATGCACACTCAGTTTTATGTGTTTATGTTTGCTTTTCAGTTTTTGTGGATCCACATTTGCGTGTTACGGTTATGTAGAGGAATGCAGCAACATTTTGTGATGTTTGATGTGTGATAGTCTGCAGCCATGCATGCATCCGTGTGTGTTTCCCACTGTGCACATACATGGAATAAGTATGTGTTTACTGGTCTCATGTCTGTGTTTGTTGGGGTTCATATTTTTGTTGGTATTTACTTGCGTGTGGCTGTGTGATGGTGTGCACAAATCCATTTTTATAAATCTGAGTTTTTCTGTGTGTGTATGTGTGTGTGTGTGAGTAGGGGGGCTCTCTGGTGAGTCCCCTTAACATCAAACAGCTGGAAGTAATAAAATATTTAGGAAGGGCTGGGAGTCTGTGAATATTAATACTGCCTTTTTCCTTATGTCTCTCAAATCTCCCTCATATTTTTTTCTTTTTTCTGTTTTTTTTATTTTCTCCCAGTTTTGTCTTTCCACCCAGATTCACCCGGTCTCTATCTCTTCTCCCTCGCTGCCACGTCTCTTCGCCTGTCCTTTCTCTTTTCGCCACTTTGGTCAAAACTCTCTGTAACCCTCTGATTACAGTGTTTTTTTTACCTTGTTTATAAGGGAATTAAAGTTGTCTAATTGGAGCGTGCTGGCACTTAATGCGATCGAGGGAAGAGAGGACTAGACCTATGTTATTCTGTCATGGCACCAGTCACCGGAGCAGCCAGCAGAATTCATCACACTCTGGCTTTTCGTGTCAAACATAAAAGTTCTCTGACATAAACATCATCCCTCTGCCTTCTGAACAAGGAATCCCCCCCTGGAGCTTTTGAAATGACTTTGCTCAAATTTTTAGGTTTGAGTTTAATTCAGAAGTTTGTTCCTTAACTGCAAATCAATGTCTTTGCAATCTGCTTCACAAGAGATAAATAAAAACAGTTCAAAAATGTTTTAAATGAAAACGTTTCAACTTGGATGAGATATCTGTTCACCAGAACTTACATAATGTGAAATTTATCATCATTGATAACCTTTAATATACAATATTTTAGCACTACATCAAATTAGAAAGCAATTATAAATCACTTAATTAAAATTACATTTAATTTACGCATTTGGAGAAACCCCATCGAACAAAAAGATAGATTAGATAATTAATAATTCAGTTTTCTCAATTCTGCTTTTAAATATTCAATTAAAATAAAATCTTAAAATGTAATTAGGAGTTTAAAAAGTACTACTTAATTTTTTATCGCAGTTGTGTAATTTACATCAGAGCGCAGACATTAAAGTCCTGCCTAAGAACAAAAGCTCAGAGTGTTAAATATTAAAGTTTATGACAGTAAAGAGGAAAAAAAAAACATGAACAAGTGTGACTAATTTAATGAGTTACAATACGCCTTTGCAAGTTGCATCTAAACAAGCCACAAAGTATTTGGAACACTGTAGATGTACATTCAATGATTACTGTCTGAAAGTTTCATTTTTGTCCAGCAGTTAATGAGATATTTTGCTAACAGACAAAAGTGGTTAAATCCCAGAGTTAATGCTGAAGATCTTGGGCAATGAGTAGAATTTAAAGTATGTGTTGTGAATGACTCTCAGCTATAACAGCTATCTGTAAAATTGATTATTATAGCCATTTTAGTGTGTGTTTTAAGATTGTTTGCTTGTGGTGGACATCTTGAAGGGGGTTGCTTCCAATAGTTAATGAATTCTAGATGTACATCCAATGATAATTTCTTGAAAATGTATTTTAAATCTATCCAGAGGTTTATGAATTATGTTGACAGAGTTGTATTCAAATAGTTAATGGCCAAATACCAAACAAAGTCCTTGCACAATTTGTTACTGCTCAGAATGTGTGTTGGAGATCAGCATCATTTACTACCACACCAAACTTTTGGTCAATATTTGTAATACTGACTGAATTAAAGGCAGTTTTTCTGTTTTTAAAAGGTCAGTTGGCTGTGGCAGGCATCTTAAATCAGAACGACTCCAAAAGTTAATCAAATGTAGATTTACACCCAATGATTACTTTCAAGGTTCAATAAGATTTGTCCACTAGTTCATGACATATTTTGATAACAGACAGACACACAGGCACACATACATAGGCACGGGCAAAAACATTATCATCTACCTTTATCTTTTGATGGCAGGCAATAAACACTCGATTCACAAGACATTTGCTGATAACAAAGTTTGCTGAACACCAGATGCAGCATGTGAACACAAAGACCTGTCAAGTATAGTAGTGCTGGGATGATGGTTTGAACTTGTTTTTGTAGCTACAAACTGTGGACCTTTGTCTCATTAGCTCCTTTCGCCACAAAATTTCCACAACATGGCTGCAAAGATCTGGTGATAGTCTTTCACATATGAACTAATCATCTGGCAAAGTCCCACAACGATGTGTGCTAACACTCACATCCAGCTCTACAGAACCAGCACAGTTGCTCTCGCCGTCCCTCACTTCACACCTACTCACAAACTCAGCTGTGTGACTACCTCCATTGTTGGCTCAGAGTGGTATCTGTGCTGGTTGAACTTTAGCCCCTCATTCAGTCTTTTCACACATAACACTGATGCCCGTCTGGGCAACTTGTCTGTCAACTTAAACTAGGTCAAGAAATGACAAAATGATCTCAAGCATACCAAAAAATCTGCAACCGAATACCCCTAAGTCAATAATAATAATAATAATAATAATAATAATAATAATAATAATAACTAGAACTGCAAGCAGTTATCAACGGGTTCCAAGCCCCCACGCTCCGCCCCTGTCCGCGCACTCCGACCCCGGCGTCTCGCCGGCGTGGCTTC
>NC_051445.1:7626745-7774407 GCF_001649575.2 Kryptolebias marmoratus | reverse complement strand
ATGAAAAATCCTTACAAAAACAATAGGGTTCCCTGCTCCGCTGGGAGCAGGCGAACGGCCATGCCTTGCATTGGCCGCCCGCTTGCTTCCGCGGGCTTGGAACCCTAATAATAATAATAATAATACATCTAAAACAAAATGCACCTAATTCAAATCACAGTTGGTCTGACAGCTGAGGACACAGAAGACAAGTAGGATAAACAGGGCTACTGAAAGACAGAGTGAGACACGTTCCAGCTGACAGTGAGACAGGTTGTGCTTGAGAAAAAAAGAGCGATATATTGAAGGACAAAGAGATAGGAAGACTGGCTGCTGTCAGCATCAGTCACAACAACAGCAGCAATGTAATTATAGGCTCTGATTAAAATCAGTCTCATTTCTGCCATTCACTACTCATTTTGCCTGCTGAAAAGATCGAAGCCTTCCTGACACCTTAACTGCTGAGAGAGAAAAAAGAACAAGTCAAGGTGGATGGATGGGCTGTGACTAAGAACAGAAAACAATAATAGACCTGTATGTGGAGGTTGCAAAGTGGCATGGTTTTGTGCATCGCTTTTTAAAGAGGAACTTTCACTGTTTTATCTTCTTTAAATTTTCCGTAGCCAAATTATGAGGTGTTTTCTTTTACATTCAGCCAAGATGAGAATGGTTGCTAAAATTATTTCTTGTTATGTATTTTACATAATGTGAGCCCCCTTAAAACCATAGACAAATCAAAATTAGGGGACTAGAGTCATGTACTAACAGTGTAGTTTGCTCGTACTAAATATATCTGTGAACTTTTGGACTCTTTTCTGCTGCTGTTGTTTGACTTTTACTGAAAACTTGCCAAAGTATTTAAGGGGCTAAGTAAAGTATTTAATATGCTGTTGCATAACCTTAAGTTTGAACATTCATGGGTAAAAGTTATATTTTTAAGCGTGCCCGAAAAGCCACAGAAATATACGAGGCTTATTTTATCCACTTCATCTTTAAATTAGTCCGAATTTGAAGCCTTTGAATATTTAGAAAGTGAAAACTTATTTTTGCCAGCATTAAAAAGAAAAAGGCATGCAGAGACTAAGACAAAGCAGATAAGCACATGCAAAATGGAGAAAAAAAAAAAAAATAAATGACAGCGTGATGGAGGAAGAGTGACATGGAGTCAGATGGGAGAGGCGTCAGAGAAAATTTATGAGTGGGGCCTGTCTGTTGGCTTTAGGCCTGGTTCGTCTGTGGTCCACTTCTCTATAATATTCACTGCTTCTCAGGCTCCCATGTGTCTGCCTGTGGGCGCACTGTACACATGTGCACACATGCACACGTATACTGTACAGACACGGTTTGCATGCATATAGACCATTTGCTTTAACAGAATCCTGTCTTTTCTGCCTTGCCAATAGACAGCTAATATTTGTTTTGTCTATCGAATTTAAAATATTTTCCACTTTTTTTGTTTCCATTTGTCTGTCAGGAATTACCCTAACTGTCTAACCTGACATGAAGACTTCAGTAGGTCGAAAAGTGAATGAATTCAGTTATTTATAGACATGTAGTTTGTAACTGCAAGAAAAACAATCACAGAATTTCTAAAATGCAACAAAAACTTTATTTTGTAATTTGCTGATGTATTTAAACCTTTATTTACCAGGTACAAATAGAAAGTAAATTATTTTCAAACTCTTTACTCATAACACTTTGTTGTATTCATATATTGTATACACAAATCTTGAAACACTTAAATAAGAATCTGCAACAAGAAGATTGATTACTGACTGGTGAGGATGCCAGAACTAGTTAAAAACTTGTTATGAACTGGTTATCAACTGATGGCTTAAGCCAAAGTTATATTTGAGTCCTGGCAGAAGTGGGTTGTGACACTAAAGGTAGTATCTCACTGGGCTGTGACTTTTGGACACAAGCTGGTGACTCAAATATTTAAGAAAATTATTGAATTTTCTATTGCAATCCTGTATGCCTTTGCAGCTCAAGCCAGGAAATTGAGAACCCCCACCCATTTTGAGACATTTTTGAGACTCCCTCCCAAAATGGTAAATAGCTTGCACTTGTATAGTGCTTTATCTAGTCCAAGGACCCCCAAAGCACTATACACTACAATCAGTCATTCACCCATTCATACACTGATGGTGGGGCAGCTTTTGGGGTTACGTTCATTCTTAAATATGCCATACAAACCAACCAGACTGCAGACTCTGGTTAGCTTCTCTCCATGTTTTAAACAAGCTACTCAAATAACAAACTTGAGGGATGTGGATAATCACCTGGACACACATGACCGCCACTGTAACATTTTGGCTTGCGCCACCAAATGTGAGGCTTGAGGACAGCACTTTGCCTTACTCAGAGTTACCCAGTTTTACCCATGTTGCCAGATTTCAGGGCTAAAGCTCCTCTCAAATGAACAGAAAGATGATGCTTTGTGGTCAGATGAGTTTCAGCTTGCTCCTGGGAAAACTCACTTCAGGTTTTATCTGTGAAGCTGGGGAAGGCCATTCAGACTGTTTTTAGCGAAAGGACTTTAAGCAAACGAGTTTTTGATGGGGTGCATCAATGTTCACGCCATAACTGACTTTCATATGTCTCAAGGTGCCGTAGAATCAGTGGCATATTTTAGAACTTCAGAGGATCTTATGCTACAATTGAGGGGGTGTCTTTTCCAAGGTCTGTTATTACTTCATATACACAATGCCAGATTCCTTCTGAACAGCTCTTAACTTCACAGAAACAGCATATTTATGTTTGACAGTGCTTTGAAAATGTATGGCGCATCATGAAAAGGGGAAACCAGACAAGAATGGCCACAAAATGCTGTGCAAATAAAATCTTGTATTTTCGGAGGTTTGGACAAGAAATTTTCTAGCAAAACTGCAAACATTAGTATATTTTAAATTATTTCAAAGTGATGGGAAATTTTGAGAGTACTTTCATCACATTTTAGGTTGAAACAGTAAAGTTGCACAATGAAAATGCTAAGAATCATCATCTGTTTTTATACTTGTTATTCCTAATAAAAATGTTTAAGTTAATTTGCAAAATAAAGATGATAGTCAGTTGCCTGCTTGAAATCAAAACTGCCCAAAGAACACCTTGATTTAATATATACACACTACTACATATATGTAGCATATACTTACTCATTCAAACAAAAATCAAAGTACTACATTACACATTATTTCAAAATTGCATGCTTCAGACCTCCACTTTAAAAGATCCTTGGTGCTCTAAGAGGAAGGAGGCTGTATTGAGAATCCTTCGCTGTAACCCTGCAGGTCGATAATCACACAGCTCCGAGGTCACTGTAGTTACGGAGGGAGGAGGATGAAAGTGGCAAAGAGAAAAAAGACACATAAGCAGGATGAATTAGGATAGAATCAGCAGGAATTGGAACATCTGAATATAAATTCTAATGGTGATTGAGAAACCATCAGGGAAAGGAGTGAATGGAAAACAAGATATTTGGGTACAAATAAGAGCTGGAAAAGAAACTTGACGAAAAGAAAGGAAAAATATTTAACAAACATATGCACTAAAACTGAACTAATAAAAAAAAGAAAATGTGATTGAGATGCAGGTTACTTGAAGTGGATAAAAGTGTACAACCACAATTTGATGAGTGTACAAGCACTCTTTCAAAGAGAATGCATGAGAAGTTTTAGAGTTGCAAAACAGAAAAAGAAAAAAAGGATGAGGAAAAAAAAAAAGAAATAAAAACTGTGGTGCCATCAAGCAGCTGAACATTGGGAGGAGTACAGGCTGTAAAGTCAGAATCTATGAAATATTGGTGTTTAACACAATCACCGCACAACAGCTAGATGTGGTCTTTTTGTATGGAAGTTGTGTGTCGCCGTGGAGATGCGTCTGTGTGTGTGTTTGTGTTAATGCGATGCAGAGTTCACTTATGTAACAACAAGAGACAGACAGTGGGGTTACAAATGAGAAAGAGGGCAAATTAAGCAGATACGCGGAGATAAAAGAGAACCGGAGCCGTTTTTCCCGTGTCAGTGTAAAAAAAAGAGAGCAGAAAGACATTTTATCACCCGCCATCCAAGGTGAAGGGGGAGTGATTATGTTTTAGCCCATGTCTGTGTGTGTTCATTTGTCTGTATATGTTATGAACCACTGTTCAAATTTGAATGAAACTTTAGGAAAACAATCACTGAATTGACATTTACAACTGGTTAACTTTTGTAGTCAACTTGATTCAAGTTGGCAGCCAGAGCAAAGCAATCTTAGTAAATACAAAAATCGATATAACTCAGTAAATTATACAGATATTGAGCTTAAATTTGGCGTGGTAGTAGCTGAGAGTTATCCACAACTTATACTCTGACCACTGACTGGTTGCATAAGGCCTGTGTTTAAAACTTTGCCATGAACTCTTGGGATCAATGCTGTCTGTTAGCAAAATATCTCACAAACCATTGGACAGATTTTAATGAACGTTTTAGAAAGTAATAATTGAATGTAAAACTACAAATGATTAACTCTTAGAGTCAACCAAATTCAAAATGATTGCACATATAACTGAATTTTAAAAACACATAAATGGCAACATCTCAGCTGACTTTGGCGTGCTGAGGGTATTTCGCAACACATACTCCAAGAACTAACATATCGTGGAAGATTTTGCAATATCACATGAGATCTCGCATTATGTATTTTTTAGGATTTGACCAAAATAGCTAGAACCTCCTAATTTCTCAACATAACATGTTTTTTTTGCCTAAAATACTGCTATTAAAGGTGGCGGGGCATACACATTCCTTCAAGGAATTATACGCCTTCAACTTTTAAATGTCCTAATGAGCAAACAAAAGACACTAAATCTAAGCTATAAAAGCACCAAATTACAGGAAGAAACTGGTTATGTTGTCTCTGATAATTGGCTGAACAACAAGGGGTGGAGTCACAAAACAGACAAACAGTGGAAACAGACAGAAAGCCTTTACAAAGAGTCAGTTCTCAGAAGTGGTTTTCTGAAATGCTTGCCACTTCCACCCAGCATCAGGAAAGAGTGTTTCTCTGGCCACCACCCGGGCTGCCGCCAGAGGGGCCAAATTCAAAGAACCTTCAGCCAAACTTTTTGAAAGATGTGGAAAGAGTGGAAATGGAGGATGCTAAGTCCCAACAGTTGTGGAATCAGAGCTGAAACAGCCCGTGTAGGCAATAATTCGTTCTTACTAATCAACACCCCCAGTTTCTCTACTTTTGCCATGTTTTTGCAAGACTTTCTTTTCACCCCAATATCTCAGTTTTCCTTCCTTCTGTAGCTGACTTTGAAGTGCTTTAAAGTGAGATGAGAATCCCAAACTCTCTCTGAGCCGACGTCTGTCTCTGGCTCCCTCTCTCTCGTCTTCCTGCTCAGCAACACAAAGAAGAATTCAAAGTGTACTCTTAATGGTTTACATGTGTTTCGATTATGAAGCTGGCATGCATTTCCCATTTTAATGGGCTTTCCATGCTCTTAGTTCACTATGGGACTCTGCTTTGTGGTGGGACTTTGGAGGTAACAGCTTTTAATTGCCAGGCTATGGCAAGAATGTGGTTAGTCAGATGGCAGGAATGCGGCATGGCACTCACACATTTATTTCTGACCCTCTGACACATTAGTGGACACAGTGAACATACAACTTCCATACAAAAGCAAATGTTTTGTGAATGTGAAGTAAGAAGTTAGGTTGAGTAGAAGGAAAAACATGCAAACTATGTGGACTGAGGTTTGCATGGGACCAGACAAGTCTTTTTTTAATCTGTTCTTTATCTGTTAAGAATAAAAATCATTTTGAATTAGCAGAGTGAGTTGTTTAGCTGGCAATAATTTGGACACTTTTTTAATGAAACTTGTATTCCTTGAATAAATGCATATTGAATGCTGCTCTACATGCTAAAGTTTTAAACAAATAGCTTGAGTAATCCATTACTGCTTAGTGTGTGTGACAGGAAAGACTCTCAACTACTACCCCACCAAATTGTAGCTCAATATCTGTAAAACTAACTGAGTTACAGTCATTTTTATGTTTGCTAGGGCTAGCTGTTGTGGCCATCTTGAATTGGGTTGACTCTGAGAGTTAATACTTTATATAAGTATATTCAGTGAATACATCCTTAGAGTTTTTATGAGGTATTTTACTAACAGAGAGGCAAACTAACACACACACACACACACATATAGAGGCAATTTTGTTAAAGAGGAATAGGTGTTACAAGCATAAGTGACAACTGTTCGGCAACTATTGAGTTTCTTGTGCACATTTGATTTTTATGAGACTGCTTATCTTACTTGGATGGTTATGATTGTTGCTCTTATTTTTAAACCCCACGGAGGTATGGTGAATTATTTCATCCCAATTTACATGTGAGTGGAATGAAAGTGCAGCTCTTCTCAAAAGTTGGAAAATGAAACTTTAAAATGCTCATTTTAATGTTGAACTTTGAAAACTGTCGGTTTCCAGTTTAGAAATGCTCATGGTTTCAACACAAAGTCATTTAAAGACAACAAAACAAAACCAAAAATGTTTGGATAAATGGTGCCTGTTAGTGTTAATCCAACCTGTCCAATATGTCATATTTTTGAAATTCTTGCTTTGTTTTGTTTTACTTCTCTCAGTAAAATACCTTGAAGGCACAAATCAACTTGTGGATCAAAAAAAAAAAAAAAATATATATATATATATATATAAAAATAAAAAAAATACACAGGATGTAAAATGATCCCAGTCTTGTAAAATTAGAAAAAGGGTTAAGAATAAAAATCAGTGCACTCAAAGTGGGCATGAGGAGTAATGAAGGGTTTGTGGGGTGTTGGTTTTTGTGAAGAAAACATGTGTTGCAATCATCACCTTTTGTACAGCACATGGCTAAAGTGGGCCAAGCCCCCGCAGCTTGCGGTGTACCCACAGGGCCATGCCAGAGCACTTGTGTGGGGGTGTGTGGTCAGTGAAACCAGGAAGGGGCAGGAACAAGGCGGGGAGAATTTGAGGCGGAGGGGGGTGGTTAAAGTGGAAGCCTGTGGGTTGGTGTATTGTGATTAGTGTAAGAGGAGGTGATGTGAGGACAGTGTGTGAGACAAGGACGGACGAACGAATAAAAGGTAGGAACAAAGGAGGAGTTTATGTTCTCATAAACACATGTGCCGACACACATACACACACACTTGCATTCTCACAACCACTCCAAGTCACCCTATTATTATCATTATGCAAGTGTGACTGCAAATGGTCCCCCTGAGCAACAACAGGACTGAGCAATGAGCCCATAAACAGATAAGTGTAGCAGTGCTGGCATTTCCGATGAGGCAGCAGCTAGACACACATACACACACACACTCTTTTTTTTCCCTTCAACCTCTGCTCTCTAAGGGAAGGCAGTGCGAACACGCAGGCTGCCGTAGGGACTGAGCGACAGAGTGCCCAGCTGCATGCCAACTGCGCCCGCGGGCTGCCCTAACCTACACACCCAAGGGAGCAAACTGCCTCGGCTACTCTGTGTATCACCATCTCTTCTTTTCCTCCGCTTGTCCTCCCTCTGAGCCATGCTCTGCCCTTCTCTTTTTCCCAAATGTTAATCTCTCTCCCTCTCTCTCTCTCTCTCTCTCTCCAGCTGCATGCTCTCTCCTTCTCTTCCTTTCCCCACCCGATCCATCCTTCCCTCTCACTCCTACTCCCAGCCTTAGAGATTGAGTGACAGGCTGTGAATTGCTCTAAGGCTATAGCTAGATAAAAGGCAAGAAATGCACAAGTACACACATACACACACAATTCACTGGGAATCACACCCACTGTCACACAGACAGACACGAGTCCTTCCATTCCTGCATTGGTGAAAGCAACACACACTCCATACACTCAATGTGGAGTGACAATTTCTTTGTCCAGGCTCCTCCCGATGCCCGTGTTATTGGTCACTCACTGCAGTGATGCCCAGCATCAATTTGAGTATGTGTTTGTGACTTTGTGTGTGTGTGGTGTCATACAGAGACAGGAATGGGTGGAAAAGAGAGATGGATTGGGAAAAAGAGAGTGTGTGTGCATCATGTGCCATATGCGTGTGTGTGTGTGTATGTGTTTGACAGGGAGAGCTATTGCGTCTCACAGTGTGCGGTGTCAGGTCTGGCTGTGTGAGCTGACACTGATTATAGTTTTCACAGCTCACTCCCATCACAGGCAACTATAGCCACAACCAAAGCCCCATATTTCAAAAAGTTGCAACAGTGTATGAACGAGAATTGCTTTTATGCCTGCAGCAGTTTGTCCATTGGCTTCCTGGAACTGAAATTTAAAAATTTAAAAGCCCTGTTTCCCAACCACTTTGGAAAAAAAGAAAAAACAAACAAACAAAAAAAAACCCCAAGACATAAGCGATATGAATTAGTATAAAATGTTTAAATGGTATAGTATAAACGGTTGATTGTATAAAAAAAGTTACAATATTTATTGCAAGCATGATTTAGGTGCAAAAATATAGTTTTTTTACTGAAGTTACGTTTTTAAATGTCCCAAAAATATAAGCCTGGACAATCAAAAGCAATACTTGCTGCTGTAAAAACACTCAGCACTGTGCTGCTTTCAAGTCTATAATTTCTTATTTTTCCATATGTATTACTTGCCACTTAAGGTGGAGCAATAATGTTTTTTGCAACGTGTCTGTGTGTCTGAATGTTTGTTTTTGCCGTTAGCAAAATAGCTCATGAACCACTAAATGGATTTTAATGAAGTTCTCAGAAAATAATCGTTAGGTTGACATCTACAACAGATGATTTTCTGGAATCAACCTAATGCAAGATGGCCACCACAGCAAAGCAAACTTAACAAGCACAAAATATCTATAACATGGTCAGTTTTGCAGAAAATTAGTTAAATTCTGATGTGGTTCTAGCTAAAAGTCAATCACAACACATACTCTCATTGCTAAAAGATCATACGGGATGTTGCAGTATTGTGTGGAATTTTCAAGGTTTGACTAAAATAGCCATCATTCTGTAATTTCTCAGCATAAGATGATCTCACCTAAAAACTCTGGCATTAATGGCGGCAGGCGATATGCATTCTTTCAAAGGATGCTGTGCTTTGAATTTCTTTTTATTTAACACAAGTTCTAAAAGCACTTAAAAAGTAATTAATACAAAATTGATACTAAATGTTAGAACATTGGGAAGTAAATTTTAAACTAATTAAATTAGATGGGATTAAATTAGTGGGATTTTTAACACATGATTGTAAACATGTTCAATGACACAATCAGTTGATATTTAAGGATGTCGGAAATAAATGGTTTAAATCAAGCTGGGAAGGGTTAGAGAATCCTTTTTAAAAATCAAGAGCACACAATGAACAAAAACAACAATAAAAGAGGTATAAAAGTCTGTGAGGTCACAAAGGAAGCCAAGTAAAGCTGCAGTAAATAATTTGCTGATGTTGTGTTGATGAAGTGGCTGTGGTTTTATTAATGAAGTGATCATCTTCACAACATCGACGGCTTGATCTGTAGCCCCTCCATGTGTTAAAATCTCCTCAAACCCCCACATTGCCTCTAAGATGCTTATCAGATCCTTGTTACAATTAAAATGCACAAGAAGTCAGTGAGTCAGTAAATTCACAGCAGGAGACCGCTGTGAACAACATGGCATGAACGGCAGAGCTGGTAGGAGAAACTACTGCTTTGGATGCATATCACTTGATCTCAACAGAAGAATGTTGGAGAAAATGTTTTGTGGATGGATGAGTTTGGTATAAATGACCAATATTGTTTTATAGATATGAAAGAACTAAACCTAAATCTGGAATAATAAAATAGAAGGTTTGTGGAACCTTTTAATATCTATGAAACTTATTATTTTTCATTTGTGTTTTAGTATGTGGTCTACATTTGTCCATATAAATAAAACAGTGAATTTAGAATTATATCAGTCTGTTTTAAAGACAAACATCAGAACATCTGTCCATGGGCTCTATGTAAAGGGAAAGTTAGTCAGGCAGTGGGACAGCAACCCTAAGTAAAAAAGTTGTTTAAGCAAAGAATGATTAATAAATGAATCAATGTACTGGAATGTTGTTGTAAAACCTTGATTTGGATGTTCATAGGAGGAAAACCAACAACATCCCAGAGATGATGATGTTCTGTACCGAGGAATAAACTAAAATTACTCAAGTTGTGTGGTCAGGATTGACCCTCATTTACCAGAAATGTTTACTGGAGGCTATTGAAGATGAGTCGTATGAGAAAACTGGTGATGATTTACATGATTTACTTCATTTCAGTCAAAGTAAGAAACCCAGTTAGTATAGAAACTTGAATGATTCTGATGATGGTCCAAACTGTATGTTTATTATCTGTGCCAGTTTTTGATGTAACAACAGGTTTGATCTTCTGTTGTCGAGGCCCAGGCTCCTGTCCTTTATACCAAATGATAGGCCATTTTGCAGAGTGTATAATTATTGCAACAAGCTTTCTGTTTTAGCCCATGTACATGGATGGTGAGAGCATTCAGGGGAAAAAAAAACAAACTATGACACTGATGACGGCTCCTAGAAGCTAACATTCAAAGGCTACCAAACCATGAGGCTCTCTTCTCCGTGAGGACTTTTTTTTCCCTCCTCCCTTTTCATGTGCTCTCTCTTTTCAGTGTCATTGACTGCTTTATGCCTGATATAAAAAGCAATGCATGGCCAACGAAGCGCATAATAGGCAGATTTGACTAACGTGTCAGTGCAGAGGAGTGAAAAGAAGGAGGGATTGAGGGAGGGGGAGAGGGAGCAGGAAGGAGAAGAGGCATGGTGAGATGAGAGAGAAAATACAGAGGCAAAAAGAGATTAAAAAAAGATGGAAGGCAGAAGGGTGTTGACCTGTGCCTTAGCCCACAACAGAAGTGGCCACCCTGGCATCTGCAGGCACAGTGGGCATCAGATAGCACGACTCCCAGACTGTGGCTGCAGTAGATTGGACTGGCACATTCATGCTGGGTTGAGGTGAAAACACTCTGCTGTCAGATAAAGTGACTCTTTGTCAAATGAAAATGGATGATAAACCAAGTGGATGTCCAGTCTGAATCACAACTGAAGCAGCCTTGAGCCAAATCCAGCTTGGTGCTTCGGTGAACCGGGATCAGCTTTGAGTCAAAACCTGAGCATGCCTGATGAGAGATCGAAGAGAACAAACATTGAGAGTCCAACCATGCCTCACCCTCTCAGCCTGACTCACCCAGTTTTGACTGGAGCCGACGTGACCGATGGCGCAGACTCCATTGAGATTCTTTGCTTTGAGCCTAATTCTTCACTCTGTCAGACAGACCATGAGCCTATAGTGGACTTCAGCTGATGTGTGCTGACATGCAAGTGCCTATGTAGTGTGAATGTTCAATCCAACTCTGTGGTTCTGTCATTCATGTGTGAACTCAATGTGTATCTGTACAGCGCTTTCATTCTGAATGGAGATGATGCAACTTGAATTCAACTCTTTTTTTTTTTGCAAGCTTCCATAAAGTGTAATGATTGTATTAAGTACATCATCAGGTCAGAGTTACAGAGATGTCAACAGGATTGGTTTAGAGTGATTGTTTAGCTTTCAAATGTCTATATGCCTTTCTGTTTTATCATGCATCCTTCAGCAGTCTTGTTATAAAGTACATAGGTTTTGCAAAACATAACCATGACCTTGAAAATAACATTATGCACAATCTTTAGTGGTATTGCGAGCTGTCACGTTCAGAGTAAGTGTTGTGAATGTCCCAGCTACTACCACATCAAATTTTAGCTTTTTGTGTTGGCTAAAGTTCATTAGCTGTGTTGACCATATTGAATTGTATTGAATCCAAAAGTTAACCACTTGTTGATATACAACCAATAATTACTTTCTGAAAGTTTTAGTAAAATCCATCCAGTGGTATATAAGATATTTTGCTGGCAGACAAAGTAATGCCGAAGTTTTAAGCACAGGTCTTGAGCAATGAGTAGTACCTAAAGCATGTGTTGTGAATGACTCCCAGCTACAACCACATCAAATTTTGGCACAATATTTGTAAAATTGACTGAATTATAGCCGTTTTTATGTTTCCAATTTGCTGTGGTGGTCATCTTAAATTGGATTGGTTTTAAAAGTTAATCAGTTTTAGATGTGATTACATTCTGAGAGTTCCATTAAAATCTGTCCTGTGGTTCTTGAGATATTTTAGCAAGAGGCAGACACACAAACACACACATATAAGCACACATTCACACAGGTAAAATTGCCTTTGCATTTTGGTGTTGTGCAATAAACATGAAAATAACTTTCCTCTGCTCAATGTATATACTGAAAATCTGGTATACACATAAAAATGATGGCTTAAAATATAAAAGGAAGTCAGTTACAATATGTGTGAATAATAGTAGAAAAGTCATTGTTTAATCAAAAAGAAACCGATAAAAAAGATTTTCAAAACTATATAAAACATTATGTGTAAGATATAGGTAACTACTGTTTGAATGTGACTGAACATTCAGACACTTTCCTCCTGTTTTTTTTTTTTCTTAAAGAGAAAAACTTTATGCTGCAGGCATAAAAAGAAAAAAAGAGAAGCCCGAGGCTCAGCCTTTTTCAAACCTTTCAGACCTGGCAAATTATTGGGTTTTATGTTTTGAGACTAAAAAAATGGGTAAAAGAAAACTCACTATAAGATCCTATAATAATGATCTTTTTATTACATCCAGTCATATCTGAGGGTGTCAGATTAACAATAACTAAAAATTTTGTCAGAGAAAACCTACTTTTATCTGGAATTTTCTTCATTTTTCGAGAACAATCAGTTCATTTCAGGGGAACGGGATGCCTGAATTGAACCTCTTCATCTTTTTTTTTTTTTTATCAGAATTCCTCAAATGTTTTTCAGTTTTATTGAGTTAGTGGATCAATACTGACGTAACATCAGAAATCTGACTTGAAAAGGGGTTTTATGTAATCATCACTGACTGCTTTTGACATGAAAATGAAGCATCTAATTTTACGAACCGGTATTCCCCTCTCCCTGCAGATGAACCGTTGTGGTCTTGATTGGCTCCAGATGTCTGCCTTGTTGCTGTTTTCTGAGAGTGGCCACTGCAGGACACAAACACATGGAGGAAGAATAGCAGTTTGCGGGCAGATGGACGTGCAACGAGCAGGTGTACGCCGTAGTGATGAGGTCTCAGTCCCCGCCCCTCAGCCCTCCACCTTTTAATGACTGTGGTTTTGCCCTCCTCTGTGGCTTTGCCCCACCCCGCCTGCCTTTCAGAGCATTTGAAATGTGCCAGCCAGATGTTCAGGGCTTACACCTGTAGGAGAAACAGTCTTTGACATGTTCTCTGTGGATCTGCGATGAGCGCACACAGACAGACGCATACGCGCGGCTGTGGACGTGAATCTACATATAATTACATCCATGTGCCCAGCAAAAGTGCACGCTCAAAGACAACAGATGGATGAGCAGACACACTCCAACATGTGGACACATAAGGAGACAGAAGCACTCACAAATCTTGATCTCATCGTTCATCACTTTAAGGTTGGCTCCAAATATTTTAGGGGCACTGCTGGGGCAACCAGTACATCCCATCCTCATAATATGCATTTCTTTCTCACATCCCACTTTCCTTTGGTCCTCTTTCTGTCTTTCGATATTTTGTGCCATTACACTTCAGCATTTTGTAACTGGAGACTGACTGTCTGGCTGGTGTAGGCTAATGGAGAAGAGGAGCATTGAGAGACTATAGGAGAGACAGTCTTGCTTCCTCGCATGCTGCTGTCAGAAACCATACGGGCCTGATTAATGACAACAGCCACAATAGCTCTTTATGCATTCTCTCCCCACTGCTGGCCCACTGCCAACTCACCCTCGGGGAAAAGGAGGTATACACAGCGTGAGGAGAGTGTGTGTGCGACAGAGACAGAGCGAAGAGGCTGAAGTATGTAATGTGTTCTGATTTTCTGTGTTTACGTGAGATGTAGGTGCTACGGGGACCATTCAAAAAAGTGCTAAATAGAACAATCAGATCCTGTAAATCCAATTTGCAAGTCTTGTATCTCCAGCCCTCACTGTAAAAAAAGCTTGAAAAACGAGAAGCTAATACTGTTGTGTCTCATAATGATGCCTATTTACGACATTCGAAATGACCCAACCCCTCTTCTGAGCAATAAAACAAGTCAGAACAAGTCAAAATTAAGGGGAAGTTGGGTGAAAATACCCCTAAAACTTTCCATCTCTTACAGGTTGCGTTTTTGGTCTCAACATAAATTCTGCACTCGTGTGTGAGTGTTTGCATGTTTGTGTGCGTGTAAAATGTGTGTGTGTGGCTAGCAAGCAGCTATCTCCCCTCGCTCCTAACACAGAAAGGTTGAGAAGAGCCATCTTTCATCTCCTCTGCATCATCACAGCGTCTGCATTATTAATGGCCCTGATTACTGTAATCAAAAATTCTTATTTATTTGGAGGAGTCAGAGGAAGAGGAGGAGGAGGAGGAGGAGGCAGGGAGGCATGGGCTTCTCTCTCTAGACAAAAAACCTTTTGGTCTCCCGCTTTAATTTTTCAGAAAAAGAGTGCTGCAGTGCCCTATCTTCCCTAAGTTTGGAGCTAAGCTTGTTAGGCACACATAAACATGCAAATACAGAGGAAAAGACATTCAACTTTTTCTCTTTTGGTCTTTGCATGGAAATGTATGAAATGCTCATAAACAGAGTTGCAGCGAGCTGCACACACTTCACACAGAAGCAACTGTCAGTAATAGCATCTTAAAGAAGACAATCATCTAAAACTCGAGGCAGCCAAAATCATTCAAATAATGCCCTCATCCCTGCTTTTCAGCCAGATTTGAGCTTCTTTCCTTTCCTCCTTCAGTAAAGTCTGTCTCTCTCCTTCTTCATTCTCCTCCCTCCCTTGCTTCCTCCAACATCCACTCCACCCTGTCTAATCTATCCAGGCACTGCCATTTGCATGCAAATAGTCCATTACCCAGTGGCAGGGAGACACAGCCAGGAGCTCACTACTAGGTAATCAAGGACAAAAGAAGTGTAGGAGAGATGCAAGAAAAAAAAGGGGAGGAAAGGGAGAAAGACAGCGGGGAGAGAGCAGTGAAAGATCACAGGTGAATTAACATTGAGAAAGAAAGCATCGAGCGACTCGGCAGAGTGAGGGGAGGGAAAAATGAATCGAGACGTGAGGCATGAGGAGAAAAAAAGACAGTGCAAGTAGGTGAGAAATGACATGTTTGAAGGGGTGATTGGAGGGAAGGATCTTTGGAACGTGAAACTTACAAGTTTAGCTGAATGAGAGCAACTCGGAGTTTTAGAGGGATCAAAGGATGGCAGCTTGTCAGTCTGTCAATCTGCTGCAGATTTACAAAATAAAACAAAAAACTGTTTTTAATCTCTGATGTGGTGTCTGTATTATGAAGAAAGGCTTGCAACAATTACTTTATCACTGATGGAAATCCCATAAAAGTGAAATTGATAACGTTTGAACAAGGTGCATTTAAAAAAAAGTAAAACTCTACATTGACATAAAAATCGTAAAGATTTTTGTAATAAATGCACCTTAGTCAAAGTGATAAAATACCAATACTGTCATTTCTCTAAATACCTTTTATGTAGTTAACATTCTTCACAAGTTCTGCTCTGACATTACAGTATGTTTCGAGGATGACGAAGGACAAAGACATTTATCCACGCTGTGACAACTGTTGATGAAAATGGCCAGATGTCAAAGTCAGATAATGTCAATGCATCCCTTTAAAGCAGAAATTTGTCACTCGAGGTATATTAAGTAGGCGTCACTAAGACAACACTGCAATGTAGAAGAGCACTTAAAGAGCAACGTCCTCCAGCAAGGCCAATTTTAATTTTAAGAAAGCAGTTTAAACCTTCAGGAAATTTTTATGTTTATGTTTGTCTGTTTTCTATTTTCTTGTGCTCCTACTCTCCAATTCCAACTTGTACCATTTTCTGTTGGGACAGAAGGCAGTTGATTTAGGCATTTGACTAAAAGGCATCCTAGATCAAGTGTTTTGGGCATCACAAACCAGGAGCATCTCAGGGCAGACCAAGATTAATTTAGCTGACGAATAATAAAAACATTCAAATTAAGTGTGGTGTTTTTGGGATATGTGTGATTACTTCCTGGTGGGCCGTCTTTGACTGGTGATTGGCAGCGCTTTACCACTCCCTCCCCAGCTGTGGTGGATCAGGCTCATCAGGCGTTCCATGGGTACTTAAGGCCGTGGTGGGAACCAGACCAGCGCTGGAGCATTGTTTTTACCATGTGGTAATGTGCCAAGCCCTCAGGTTAAACTTTGTCTTTGTGAAACCTTGTTGAGAATCTCATGCTTGTTTTTTGTCCTGCAACCTGCCTAGGATTACCTGTTTGTTTCCGGATCCAGTCTGGTCTTTACACGGAGCCCGTCACAAAGTTAAGTGCCATCCTGTTACCTGTGCCTGTCTGCCAACGCTGCTGCCACCACCTGTAAAGGAAGGCGTTACCATTCGCCCACTGGAGTCACCATCAAGTCACCACTGGAAAATATACTCACCTCAACGACTTCTCTCTGTGCTGTGGACTACACCCTCCTCCGTAAGCTCACTCACTTGGACAAAATCCTAACTCGTATCTTGCCTGTTTACTTCCGGAAAGGACTGTCAGACTCACAACATCCTCTGCTTACAGGTCCCGGTTCCTGTTCATCTTCGCACATTTAATATCACTGTAAATAAAGTCACTTCCGTTAGTTCTGCCTCTGTGTCTGTTTATCACCGAACTGCTCAATTTAGAAGAAGCTTAGTTCCTGACATTAGGAAGTAGAAGTCCTCGAATAAATGCATATCATCTGCCACCTTGCATGGCAAAGTTTAAAATAAAAATGTCAAGTGATCTGTTAGAGCTCAGATTATGTGTTGGGAATGACACTCAGCTATTACCACCCCAGAATCTAGCTTACTATCTAGCAAACTGACTTGGTAATAGCCATTTTGGTGTTTGCTGAGGTTAATTAGCTGTGTAGAGTTGATCTAAAATCTGAATGCAAATCTTTAATTTGCTTTCATATATAATGGAATAAAAAATATTTAAATTAAAAACGAGCAACTCTAATGACATGACTGTTCCAACTATAGGTTTGCAACAGACTTAAAGACCAGCAGCTCTGTAAAGCAGCACTCAACATGTCACTGAAACATTTTCTCATGATGATCATGATGAAGGCCACAAGTCGGCCATTACAATACAAAACAAACGTTGCTGGCCTTTTTTTGTCTTAGACTACTTCCTTTCTCCATCCATCTCAAAAGTGAATGAAGAAACGTGAACTTTAGATAAAATATCTAGTTTACTTTTACAGAAAAACTAAAATGTGAACAATGTATTAGTGCCAGTTCAGAGCTGGTTCAGCTGTAACATTCTGTTTGCTTTTCCAGAGGCCAGACAGCCATCACAGAGTCATGTCAAGACTGGAAATGTTCCAACTCCAGCTGAAGTTTGCTTAAATCTCAAACCAAAGCATGCCTAGTTTCTATAGAGAAGAAAAAAAAAACAACTAATTTTCTCTTTAAACTATTAGTCTAATTTTTTAAGTAAAATAAAGTGAATAATACTATTATTTGTCTTACGTTTTGCAATACCAACTACCTTTTTAAACAGTGACAGTATTTGTGAATGCTGGTTCAAATGGAATTTAAAGACAAAAAAATTTTTTTTTTTTGCCAGCTAGTGATACAAAAACATTGAACAATTGGAGTTTGGAGATTGAAAAATAATAAATGTTTGCAAATAGTGAATGGTCCATATGTGATGAATTGACAAACAACAAACTTTCATTGATGCATTATAAAAAAAAGGCAGGAAAAATAAGAGATAAAAATGCTTCCTGTGCTATGGTTTTACTACAGTTTTAACTTCATATTTGTTTTGAAGCTCCTTTTTGGAACAAGCAAAATTTATATATATATATATATATATATATATATATATATATATATATTAATTTATTTATTTAGACAGATGACGAAGTTTAAGACAAGCATAACTTAGGACATCTATGGGCTGTGACAAAACAACATGAAATTACTCAAAGTATAAAACTTAAGGAAATCAAACAGAAGCAAACTCAAAACACAAAATTAATACAAAGACCCCAAAGACAATGAGTGAAAATTGCAGCCTTGCTTTACTTTGTGACAATTTTTTTGTGTCTTTCACTATTAGTTTGACAAATCAGTATTTTCATTTTATTCTAAATACAGGAATTTATTATTTTTGTAATTTTCATCCTTGAATCTGTTACTTTTTCTGCTAAACAACTTCTGTTGAGAATAGAGAAACAAAGAAAAAGTGCAACCGCAATTAAAAGCAACATCAGTCT
Source organism: Kryptolebias marmoratus (assembly GCF_001649575.2). Taxonomy (NCBI): domain Eukaryota; kingdom Metazoa; phylum Chordata; class Actinopteri; order Cyprinodontiformes; family Rivulidae; genus Kryptolebias; species Kryptolebias marmoratus. The sequence continues at coordinate 7,756,054 of NC_051445.1, read as the reverse complement.
TTTGTGTCACTTGCAATATGAACAAGATATTCTATAACTATGAAAAAAGTACAAACAAATGATGACATTTCTGGGAAATATTTCATGAAGTTAAGCGTTTCATTCTGTCATCCATCCATTGCCCATCTTTTTTTTTTCCATAACCTTCTTGAAGCTTTTGTCTTTAACACTCAGTACCTTTTCTCACAGTCAGTGGCTTTCTTTTTCTCAATAGATGCTTGAAGTAACTAAACTTCTCCTTATGGGAAAAGAAGAAGTGGATGAACGTCAAAGGAAATGAGCCCCCTATTGCTGCCACCACCTCCGAGCCCCCCATCCCTCCTCCTCCTTCCTGCGAAGCAGTTGATTGCGGCCCGTTTGATGTCCTAAACGCGGCGTGCTAAGATTTGCTCTCTGTTCCTCGCCGAGTCTGTTTGAAGCTCTGTGCGAGCGACACACATTTTCGACGTTACACTCTGCTAAAACGGGCAATTATTTTTTCCCCCCCTTTTTTATGTTTGGCTTTGGAAACGCAAATCGTAAAGAGGTGGTGGAGGAAAGAGACAGGGAGCGATGACTTGCACCCACACATTCCTCTAACTAAGATGTAAATATGCACGGCGCAAAGACCTTTCTTCCAAGACAGGCACTTTATCGTTTTCTAAACTTTTTTTTTTTTTTTCTGTCACAAACATTACTGAAATTACACCTCCTGCAGATATCAACAGCATGCACCTATTAGGACCCATATATTACTGTCAGTAGTGCTTGAGTAGTGGTTGAACCTGCCTCAACCCTTTCTCTGCATCTCGAAGCACTTTTATAAGCTTCTTGTGTCAGTCGTAGGAATATAAAAGCGTCCTCTGTGATATAAGTTTTTATAAAGGGGTCTATTCAATGTACGAAGCGCCACTGAAGCTGCCCCGGGCTTGCTTCTTTTTACACCCACTACAACAGCTCCAAGACGGTGGCTTGAATAAAGAAAAAGGAAAAAAAAAAAAGCATAGCCTTGGACCTGCTCCTCACCCACCCACTCATTTCTATGTGAAGCAGGGATACCACTTATGTAGATTTATCATTTTACAGAGTTGTATTTAACACCCAGTTGATCCGGAGCTCTCTAAGACTGTGATATCTGCTTGGCTGCAAGTTCGGCTCGATTGGAAATATGTGCCAACAGCACTCACATGCCCAGACCCAGTCACGCACAGAATGAGATACACAAATCTGTCAGAGCTTGGATTGTGCCCAGCTTTGCACTCCCCCTTTATGACCCTTGCTTTATAGTTTATTTAAAAAGTAACAGTCCCTTTATAGGTCATTAAAGCAGAAATAAAAGACAACAGACGGCCTGCAGTGGATAGAGGAGGGAGCAGACACTGAAACATACTCACACACACACATGCAGAGGGAAACAAGTGTGTGCACGGGTGCATCTGAGGCCAAAGGTTGGAACCCTTTCTGATGATTGCAAGAGGCTGCACATCATCACCTCACACATTGAAAGGCTGGTTGTATGTTGTGCTACGTAACACACAGAACATAGGCAGCAAAACACAGTTTAACTGGTATTTACATTTAGTGAAAAACTAAAAAAAACACACAGACAAGAAGTTGTAATTTACATATAATTTGATCTTTTTCATCTGTCTCTCTGTCTCTATCTTTTTTCCCATACTTACCCTCTTCTCATTCACACACACTTTGACCTGTGCGTGATGGCAAAGTGGACATGATTAACTGTACAGAAATGTCAGCGAAGAATAATGGCTGAAATGTAATTACCGCACGAATGTACTCCGCAGAGAGATGAGTAAGACGAAGAGGGGAAGCAAAGATTGAGAGAAATAGTGAAAAAATAAAATACCATTCCATCCGCAGACTACACGAGCTCTTTGTGAGAGTGTGTCTGTGTTAGAATATGGTTATAAATAGATGTTAAAACGTTGCTTTGAGTACAACTAAAGTATGTGCTATTACATTCATGTGTCCAAAAATAAAAGCAGGGAAATTTATTTGTGTGCTAGTGTTTTGTTTACTTAAAATCAGACACCAACGTTTGTTCAAAAGGCCTAGAAATTTTTAACTGAGCACCTCCTTAAATCTAGTTTAGCTACATTATTCATCGTGACTCTACTGTGCTTTTCCAATTAATATATTGTGCTTCTTTCTGACATTAATCTCAATATAGACTATATACTCATAGAAACATGTGCAATAAAAAGATTTGCTGTTTAGATTATAAACCAGAGTGCAACTGTGACAAAAACGCGGTGAGAATAATTGAATGTTAGTTTGTATATTGAACATTAGTTCTGCCTCAGTTGTCTTTGAGACTATAAATAAGTCTTTGTCTCATTTAGTATAATGACCTTGGACTGATGTGTGAAGAATAGCGGTGTGTGTTCATGTGTAGCTGTGTGTGACACAAAACATGAAAAAAAAAAAACAGTCACAGTGAGTAGGTGTCCACATGTTACATCTTAATTTGTAATATAACACGGAATGTTTTTATAAGTAACAGAGAAGGAGAAGGGAAAAGCAAAGAAAAGGAAAGAAATGGATTCTTGTTTTGTGACATCTGCATGTTGCAAATTGTTTCCAGTGCTGCATTGCAAATGCATGGGTGAGAAATAACAAAATAAAATAGCAAAAAGAATTTTAGTGAGTAGTTGAGCCGTTACGTGCTGTGCCAACAGCTATAACACACTGACACTCATTCTCCAAGGACTCGAATGCCATTCTTTCAAAAGATAATCCGTTTTGATCTTAGTGTCCCCAAATTAAGACATGGGGGACATTTAGCATCAATTTCCAACTCGGTGGGAAATTATGGATAAACTTTGTATTTTAGCATCGTACTCCAACTTTATGAAGCAATATATTTGAAACCAAACAATTATTTTTTTCTAAACCTGAACAAAAAGTTGCAGTGTTTACAAAAGCAGGGATTCCGTGTAGCTTCAGCCTGTGATAACTATACAAACAGCAAGTAAAACAGCCAACCATCCATTCATTTCCTGTTCAGGGCTGCAGGGAGCTGGTGCTTATTTCCAGCGTTCATTAGATGAGAGGTCACAGCCTGGACAGGTCACCAGTTCACCACAGGGCCACACAGAGACAAAAGAGATGAACAACCATTCACACACATGCTCCCACATTGGGACAATTTAAAAACCTAACATTCATGTTTTTTGGACAATGGGAGGAAACCCATGCATGTATATGGACAACAAGCAAACTTGACGCAGCAAAGGCCCCGGTTGAGTTTAAAACCTTGGATTTTCTTTAGCAACAGTGCTGAGCAACTGTTCCATTGTGCAGCTCAGAAAAACAGCCATATCAGAGAAAAACAAAGAAAGAAAAAAAAGATTCATTTTTTCACAACAATTACAATAATCATAGAATTTTATCCTGTATTTCTGAGTACTGATGCCTAAGACATGACAGGTTTAGCGAAATGCCATTACTGGATGTCTTAAAATTAAAAACAAGTTCAGTATGTCTAATTTTGGTACTTTGATGATGGTAGCGAAAAGAAATAACATTCCAAAACTGATCAGTCAGACTGAGTTTGTGCCTGTGGAGGTTATAGCATATAATTAACATCGTTTTCGGATTTACCAAACCACAAAGTGACCCTTTGAATAGGGGCAGTGTGATCCTTGAAGATAACACCCCTAATTATTTACAATTGGTGTAGATACTCAAGACCACTTTGATTTAAATTGACCTTTCCCTCTTTTAAGGAAAAAAAATAGACCCAAACAGTTCCAGCAACATGAAAAACAAGCTATTGGACCCACCCATAAAAGAGATTAGGAATCCGATTGTTGTTTTATCACTTGTATGAAAGTGTGTAATGCTTGACATTGTTTGCTTTGTATCAGTTTGTTACACTGATATGTGCATGCATGTGGCAGAAATGCACATCAGGACTATTTTGAAATTGCTCGCATTCAGGAGTACAATTGCAACAGCTTCCTCTCTCTCTCTCTCTCTCTCTCTCTCTCTGTCAGCTCATCTCTTTCTCATCTAACCGACCAGAGAAAGAGGGGGTGGGGGGCAGCAGCAGAGAGAAAGGCCATAGTCTTATTAGTGATAATGAGAGAGAGCCACTCTGCCAATTTACATCCGTAATCTGATATTAGCTCTTGCCACCCGCACTGAGGGAGCACATGCATACGCACACTGATACAGACAAAAGCACACACATTTGGAAGCAGACACAAAGTCAGACAGAATCACATGTTCGAAATTACTTATTCATATTCATGAAAGAGAGCAGAACTGCTTTTGGGTGAAAACCAAAGTGCCCCCTGAAGACAAAGGAAATATGAACCAAATTTAGACATAATCTAATTCAGATACAGAGGGTTTTAGCTCAGTAATGTCAAAAAGTCCAAGTCATCATACCATCTCTACCATCCACTTTTTCAGCACAGTGAACAGATGCTTAAAGGAGTAAGTCAATAAGCTGCATGGGAGCTCTCCTCCAACAGAAAGCATGTCCAGATTTAAAATTTATCCATCCGTCCAGCCATCCATCTTTACGTGTTTTTCCTTCCTGGGTTACAGGGAGACTGTCTCCGTCAGTCCTTGTGGGAGAGGTGGGGTACACCCCGGATGGGTTGCAAGTCAATCACAGGGCCATATAGTGACAAACGAGACAGACAACCACTCACACTCTTACTCACTCCTAGGGACAAGTTAGGTTACCAATAACATGCACGTTTTGTAAACCAGACTGCCCACAGAAAATGGGGAGGACATGCAAATTCCACAAAGAAAGACTGAAACATTTGCCTTTTTCTTGCAAGTTTGAGTCACCAACTATTTTCAAACAGTTGCAGTCCAGTGAGATACTAGCTTTACATCACATGTGGTTGGTGTTGTGGATACCAACTGAACTTTTGGTGGTAACGATAGTGTTTTATTTTAAAAGAAAGGGATTTTTTTTTTTCAATTTAAGACAGCAAATATCAGTTACCCCAAGTTTAACCAGTGAACAGTCCAAATTAAACATTTAAAAGCACATTCTGTGTGTACACATCATGATAACACATTCTGTTGCAGAAATATATGTGCACATCACATGTATTGTAATCCCTTGGCTCAAGAAAACTGACCAATACAATAGAATCTCTTCAGCAGACATGGAAGACTTTTGCTGAACACGATGAGTTCTGCCAACATGTTAATGAGTATTCCATCTACACTGGAATGGCAAACCTTTCAGTTGTTCTCAATCCCTTGTGTCTCAATTAGATCCAAACCACCCAGAATCAGCTAATTGTCTTGAGCACTAAAGCATGTATGAAAGGTTTCCCATCGTCTATCCGCGGGCTAAAATATGAGCTTCAACTCTGAGGGTGACAGAACATTATGCAAGCCAGAGGGGGAACCTTTTAGCTGTAATATCACACACTTACACTATATTGTCATGTACAGCTGCAGCTCTGAGATCTCTTGCTTTCATTACACGCTGTCATTACGTTTCTCAATATCTGCATAATTTCAGCAGAGATTTCATCAACCAGTCATGCCTGGAAGTGCAGTTATAAGTGCCATATGGATCTAGAGAAAGCTTATAATAACAGCACGTCTTACTCTAATCTACTCAGTTCACTGGCATTAAAAGCATTATTCTTCGTAATGCAAACAGAGTGGATAATTGTCATATATCTGCATACGTTTCAGCAGAATGTTTTTCAACACATTATCACTTGTTTGCTCTTCTTCAAAAAAAAGGTGCAAATGAGGTGGCAAATACACAATTCAAATCTGATTCATTATACATTTATTCAGTTGTTTGGTCCAAATCTTTGAAGTTCAGATGGTAATTGATTTTTTAGTTGTTATGAATGATGTATGCGAGAGATGCTTGCCATTTGTGCTTGTGAGAAATCTTCTCGAAGTTGTGCATTGATTTGTATATTTTAAACTACAACTTCAGTCACAATGCCAAGAAAATTTTAAAAACTGATGTGCATAATCTTGGATTGATCTTTATCACCAGGTAATGTAGGTGAGAGACTTTTGTTGTTGTTGTTTTAAGCATGCTGTGAAATCTTATAGGAGTTTTGCTTGCTTAGTTTGAGGGAGTGCAGGTTGCCCCAAAATTTGCAGTTAGAAGAAGAACTATGAGTCTTCCTTTTCAGATGTGATAAAGAGCTAACCATAGCACAAAGCTGCTGAACAACAGGGAGTTCTAAAAGTGATGAATTGATGCCAAAGTTTGAAAATTTCAAGTGGGAATGTGGGATGTTTTGTGCAGCATCTAATTTTAGTTTGAGTGTTATTTGTTATGTTGGATGTACCTACATTGGGAGCAGGTGGTACAGTATCTATAATTAAAACAAATCTGATGCATTTTTTTCTCCAAAGGTTGCCAAGCATGCCACATTAGTTTGAGGCCCCCTACTAACCCTTTTCTCACACTGATTGTGCTACAATGGTGCTAAAAAGACCCCCTCGATAGGCCACCTGTGTTTGCTTTTACTTGTTCCCGCAGGCGACAAACAGAGCTAGCATAATGCCGCCCTGTGGGTGCTTCCAAACAGCATACTGGCATTCCAGAATTAAAGGTGTGGCATGCAACATGGCAGCATCTCTGTCTGGTGCGGACAACTCTGGTGTGCCAACTCTGAATGCGTACTTCAGCTCTGTGAATGTCCTCCACAGTAGCTTAAAGCTACAATAACAATGTTCCGCCTTTTGGGCTCCTTTCACACATGGCAGCAAAGTGCAGACGTCCTAAGCTTAACACAGCTCAATAGGCTTCTTCTAAAGGTTGAACATTGCTGTACTTTACTTCAAGTGCATTAAATATGGAAGTTTATTATTTTTAAGATGGGTTCATTACTATTAGTGCTTATTGAAGTTGATAGCACAGCTGCATGCAAAGTGAAAGCATGTTATATTTGAACCCATATAAAGATGCTACTTTTTAGGATAAAAGTCTGTATTTCCCACTGTCATTGATGGTATGTATAGAAAAAATACAGATAGATTAACACTAAATCACTTGAACTGGAAAATGGTGACTGTAGCAGAGTTCAGTACATAACAAAGAAAAACAGTAAACAGTTAAAAGCCTAACATTCTCTGAAGAAATGCATATCACCCACTACCTTTCATACCAGAGTTTTAAGATCATCCTCCATTGAGAAATGATGTAGATTTAGCCTTTTTCGAAAATAATGTTATGAGTGATTGCACGTGAGATTTTGTGCAATTTGTTAGCACAAAATCTTTAAAAATAATTTCAACAATTATTTTTTTGTGAACTTCATAAAAAAATATGTCCTGTGGTCCATGAGATACATTGTGAACAGACAGACAGGGTTGACTCCAACAGTTAATGCAAAGATTTTAAACAAAGATCATGTGCAAACTATTAGCACTCAGGCTATGGGTTGAAGATGAGTCTCAGCAACTAACACTCCAGATTTTAGCTCAATATTTGTAAAATTGACTGTATTATAGCCATTGTTGTGTTTGCTAAGGTTGATTAGCTTTGTAATCTTAAATTAACTAAGTATTTCTCTAACTTACGGTCACAAAAGAAACTATTCAGTCATACAATTTAGTCATTTTTGCATACTTGCATATTTTTGGGATTTTTTTTAAGGTAGCAGCAAAACATTTCAACATGAAAATGTGCATTTGCAAAGCTGCATAAAGCACCAATGGAGGTTAAATGTACAAATAAGGCTCACAATTCACTGTTAGATCTGGGTTTTTTTTTCTTCTAACTTAACATTTGATCGGGCAGAGGTGGCAAAGTTTATCTATATTTGTTCTTATTCTGGTTGGACTAATACTAAAGTAAATTGATTGCATTTCAACATTTTCCCCAAATCTCTCCTGTTCAGAAACATAACATTTTTATTGACTTTGCAGCTGAAGAGCAGTTTCTGTCCTTATATGCTTCATGGGAAAAATGAAAACATCCTAAGAAACTGAATGTGTATCATGCATTGATATTGAGGTTTTTAAAATAAAGAACAAGGTAAAATGAATAAGCTAACATGTGTCAACATTTTTTTATATAATTGCCAAAAAAGACACTAGATTCATTTCATTTTCCAAATGAATATTTATGATGACAAACACAGAGGTACAAAATTAGTTATATAAACATTGCTACATTAAAAGAAAAGCCTTTTTATGTTAATTGGCCCAAATCTTGGAGGTACTCCAGTCTGCTGTCAGCTTTCATCGCACTGCATTCATTTTGGACCAAATATAAATGTGATGTATGTGGATGAAGATGTCTAGTCATTTGTGAGCATGCTGAGTCAGAGTTTGGCTCCATCTTGGGGAAATCCATCATGTAAAAGAGAAAAACCCGCTTGATTGGATGTAAAACAAATTTGACGAGCAGAACATAAATCGGGCAGAAGACAACAACCTGCCTGCTGAACTTTAATTACATTCAGGCCATTCATGAAGTGGCTTAGCCTTTAGTAAAGGTACACCTGCTTTAAGTTTTATTGGTTATATTTTCTGGATTTCAATTCAACAGTTCATTTTTAGCACTCACTCTTGGGGAAATTAACATAACTTAGTGCCTAAACCCCATAAAGTGTGACTGTGGAGAGAAATACAGTGAGCCTGGGCACTGTGCGTGTATGTGCACTGCATTTTCTGTTTGACTGAGACTGACTTCCTCTCCTGCCTCTCAGTATTGCGTGCTGCCTCCTCTGCACACTGCCAGTGTACTGTAGCACACACTCTTTCTCACCAATTACCTGTCTGTATCTCTACGTCTGTGCTGTGTGATTGAGAGAGGGTGTGAGAGGAAGAAAAAGTGAGAATGTGCCTATGTGCATGTGTGTGGGGGGTTTAGGTTCTTGTGTGTGTGTGAACGTGTGTAAGAATGTGTGTCTCATTCTTCTGCCTGTTTCCCCTCCGGATCTCATGTATAATTTATGAACCTCTCATGAATATGCTAATTAGCCGACGTGCAGGGAGAGGTGAGAGGGCTTCCCCTGTTCTATTCTTACATTCGTCTGATGAGAGAGGGGGGGAAAAAAAGAGAGGGATAGAAAGCAGGCAGCTGGGGGAGAAACTGGGAGAGCTTGCATTGCTGCTGTAGAGAGAAGAGGGAATGAGTGAAAGAGTGGAAAGACGAAGGCCAGAGAAGGGAAAAATGCTGGAACGAGAAAGTGTGGAAATACATTTATTAAATCCCCGGCGTTCAACAAATAGGTATTGTGGCAATATGGAGGGTGGCGAGCCCATGTTGTGCTATATTGTGTTGGAAACAAATGAATCACCCATGCTGAGGGGATGTGGAGAGGCAAGATTGGAAGAAGTATAGCTAGAGAAATGGGGAGATGAGAGAAAAAAAGGGGGTGAAATAGTTGTCATTGTTCCATCAGAATTTCAGTCGTGTTTCTGAAAGCCTAGACAGGCAGGCAAATAGGACCGTTATTCCAGTTTCAATTGCTTCTCCCATAAATAGATGATAGTGGCCAAGTTTGTGAAGAGACACCAAGAAGAAGAAGAAGAAAAAAACACCTTTCTGAATATCGTTTTAGACAAAGGCAGCAAGAGGGTGATGCAAGCTTCTACCACTAATCAGATAAATTGCAGAGGCAGACAGGTAGAAGGTAGGGAGATTATTCCAAAAGCTGACAAACGAGCAAACCAAACATCAAACACTTCGTCTTCAAAGTTGCGTAACATGAAAAACCCTTTAAACCACATCAAAGCCCTCACAGACAGATGAGGGAAGATCTCACTCTTCTTTTTTCCACCTCTTTTCTCTCAAACTCTGTCAGTCTATCTGTAAGCGTCTCTCGCTCCTCTTCTTCTTTCCCTTCTCTGGACTTCAATCATGAGGGCTGAGTCTCATGTGAAATAGTGCCTTGTGTGTGCGTGTGTGTTCATATGTGCACACTGTTTGCATGAACGCACACAGTGAGTCGAGTGCGTGGACGTGCGTTTGGGGGAGCTCACCAGCGAGTGTGTGTTGCCTTCCCTCTTGGCACCCTCTGGGTAGAGGGAGCATTCCAGCGGGCAGCTGATGATTCAGCATCTGTCGCCCTGCTTATGTAAGAGAGCAGACACGGTCCGGATGGCTGACTGGCTGAGTTAACTGACTGACTGCATGAATGGCTCACTTACTGAAGGTCTGACCAACTGACTCAGTAAATGAAATCACTGATTTACTGACTGACAGATTGGCTTAAGTATTCCATCAGGCTCAGGATGAGACTAAGGAGATGTTTAATGACACTTCAAAATTCTTTCAAATGGAATACCTGCACATCGGAAATTGGCAAGTATGTAACACCACAAATCCTCCTTTGTTTAAAATATTTTTTAATTAAAGGCCTGGCATTCCTGAAAGAGATGCATACCACCCACGGCCTTGTATGACAGAAATATAAGCATCCCTTCTCAGCATAAGATGATTTCAGTTTGAATCCTTTGCATGAAGAGCTGAGAAATTAAATTATGAGATCTTGCAAAATGTGTTGACTCAGAGAATATATTTAGTATGACTCTCAGCTACTTTACCACACACAATTTAGCTCTATAGCTGTAAAATTAGCTGAGTTATAACCATTTTTGTGTTGGCTAAGGTTGGTTAGCTGCAGTGAACATCTTGAAATGGGGTGAGACTAAAATGTTCATCCAAGAGTCCACAGATCCACGGAGATACTTTGTTTAAGCTAACTAAAATTAACACACACAAACAAACATGCAAACACGCAGAAATGATCACTCTCGCCTTAGGGTTGGAGGAAAAAATGAAAGTGGCAGATTTTACAGGTCAGGTATACTCATTTAAAATATCTTTGAAAACTTTGACAAGCATTCTATTTTTTGTATACACCTACATACAATATAATACAATCAAAGAAGGCCTAATAACTGGTTCATTTCACTGTAAGAAAAGCTTACAGCGCATTGAATTAAAGTAAAAAGATATATATACATATAAATTTGATTTAACCCTCTCAGGCTCAAATTAAGTTTAAGTAACAGGAAAATTCAGATATGTTGTTGCAACGTATGACATTACAAAAAGTAATGTCATACATTTTTAAAAAAACCTATTGAAACATAAAATACTAAAGTTTAATATATGATTAAATGTCATTGGGCAAAGGTAATTTTTTTTCTCATAAATAATTATTCTGAAAAACATCTTTAGACTTAACAGTAATTAAAAAAGAACTGTTATGGTTTTATAAATACATCAGCACCATAGAAACATAATTCAGGAAGCTGCCAAGAGTCAGTCAAGTATGAAGGTAAAATGGAAGGTAAAAAAAAAGGTTTTTACTTGGGTGGAAATGTGCTTTTTAGTGCAAATAATAAGTCTATTTCACTTTTTCTCTGAATTCTCCTAAAGATTTGGTCTGCAGGACTTCTCATGGCAAAAGCACACATGAAGCTGCAACTACCAACTAGTTATTTAACTTGAAAAGAAATTATTTTAGAAGACCAAGTTTATAGCTTTCAATATAAATAGCTTAAAATGGCAAGTATCTGCTATCTTGTACTTCTTTATATCTGCTCAGTCGTGAAAAACATAATAATTTACTGTAAAAGAAGAGCATCCAATCTCCCGTTATGACAAAAGTTTATCAGCCACTATTTTATATTTATTATTTTGATTATCAAAACTGCTGTACAATTTTAAGCTGCAGGTCTACGTACAACTACTTCTGTGTTTTAATTCTTGCTGCGATCTTGCTGCATGTTATTTTGCTGATTCTTCTGCTGCTTCAGCTATCAAAAAAGCGCAACTGTCGCATCCAAGCTTGGAAATAATAAATTATTAGTTTGCAACACAAAAATAGGTTTAGATTGCTACACATATGTTGTCCAGTTCTTGCTGGCATTTGAAAGTAAAAGTAATTAAAATAAAGTGAAGTTCTTCAGTCTGAACTGTTGCAGAAATATTATAAGTTAGTAGAAGAAAGATCCATATCTGGCTCAAAAGATCACTTCCTCTTTTGTTTAAAGTGAAAAAATCTAAACATTTCCTTTGGGAGTTTTTTTTTATTTTTTTATTCCAATTCCGACACCAAACTGCTAAAAGCGTAACAGAAACTCAGTGGTATCTATTAATAAGAAACTAGTCTTCAAACAGCACATCATGAAGACTGAAACTACAGTATAGCTAGTTTTTTAGTTACGATTAACTGATATAACAGTTGTACTGCTGGTGCACATCTTTACTGATTATTTAGCTGACTAATTAGTCCAGTGACACTGACCACTTATTCTTTTGGCATGACTGCTGGCTAGCTGACTCACTGGCTAACTCGCCTGGCTGACTGGAGCTAAATGGACATGATGGTTGGCTGTGAGTCTAATTACACGTCTGATTGGCTGGCTGTAGTCAGGCGAGGAGTAAGAGAAAAAAGGAGGAGGCGATGCACAGAGGCAAACCTGAGTTCATTACAGTAAACCTGGAGAGGCAGCGGTGACAGGCTGAGCGAGAGTGCAGAGACTGGAAGAAACTGAGAGTGACATGAATTCTCCGAGCTCCCATGCAAATAGAGGCTGTTACCTAGATGGCCTGCACCTTACACAGAAGTAGAATAATAAATACACACACACACACACACACACACACATAAGATGCATACAGCCAACACACAAACACAGGTAAAAAAAAACTCTGTGCAGGTGCATATGTATAATGTGTTTTGGTCTTGTGTTATCTTGAAGGTTTTTTGTTGCCTCAACAACTTGGACGCATAGTAAGGATACATCTAACTGAGTTTAAAGGCTTTTTGGTAGGTTTCTGTGTCTGTGTGTGGAAAACTATCATATATAGTTTATATTTAAATGTTTAAACAGACGTATTTGTCCACCTTTCTGTGAATATACCAAGAAACTATCAAAGTGCAGCAGCTCAGAAGGAGGTTTGACTGATTTCTCACTGGGTGTTTTTGACACATCGTGTTTGTCCTTGTGGTCTCTGACTGATGAATTGAACAAATGTGGATAAAACAGCAAATTTTCCCACACAGTATTTTTGTCATTACCCAATGTGAGTCACTGTCCGATGTGAGTCGCCCAGTCACTTTGCAATGTTGGTTGGGCATACAGAAGCACTTAGAGCAGGGAAGGGACAGATTTCCAGAACTGAAATGCAAATCCTGCTGTCATTTCCCAATTTGACTTGCTGTCTGATGAATATCTTTTATAGTAAGAATATCAAGGTTGATCCTGTCACTAAGTCCTGTTGATGGACTTTTTTTGTCCCAAACTATTTCCTTTTCAGGTTGTTGACCTGGAGTTTGCATTATTAAAGGTGCCAATCTATTAGCGTTGAAGGCCCTTTATTATTAATCTGTTAAAAAAAAATAAAATCTCGTATGTCTCGTAAATCAGAGATACAATTTGAAAAAAAAACAAAAACTGTGAACAATACATGAGAAAATATGCATTTCTGTCTGCCCTTCATTAACTTGGCAGTAAGGGAGTGAGGGACACAGGTCTGTGGTTACCATGGTTACCAGCTTTACATTTCTTTTGACGTTGGCTCTCTTTACACTTCTTATATGGGTCAAAATGTAAGCATTTTTTGTTAGATTAGACTACTACAAGGTTATGTCGTAGTTTTGGGCAGGAGCTGCACTGGCACCCTTCAAAGTTTATTCAGAAGTTTTTTTAGTTAAAATTACAACATTTTGCTTTCTTATGTGATTGTTTTAATTAAAGATTTCTCAGTATAATGTGTCATTTTAAATAATGAACTCAAATGAGCTTAGGTTTATTGTAATCTAATCAAATATCTCTAAAAATAGCTGTTATTAGCTAGTTTTTGTCCTCAGAGAAATTGTGAGGTGTATTGCTAGCTGGTCAGTGAGATTACAAATTGTGTTGGATTGTTTAGGATGTTAACTTGACATCGACTGGAGACAAATTAGAGCACATCCAGGGCTTATATATTTATACAAGGTAGGAAGGCTCAGTGCCAGCACAAGTCTCATTCTGTGCACATATGATTTATATTGGGTAATGACAATTTCCTCAAAATAAGAGTCAGTTTTGTTCTCCTTTCTCCTGCTCATGCTCATACTTATACCCTTCTGCAGAGGAACACAGAGGACCCACTTGGACAGGTGCAGATGACAACATTTACAACGAACAGGCCTTGCACTCAAGCAAACCCTGAACTATCTTCAGATATGCAGGGGAGAGTCAAAAAGATCAACAAAACTTGGATTTCAGGAAAGAAGAATGAAAAGATTAGATGGTGTTTGGCAATGTGACCTTCCATGTTAGGTGGAAAATCAACGTCTGGGAGACACGAATGAAAACACGCTGAAAAGTTACCCCGTTGAGGTCAGGCTATGCAAACACACTCACCATCTCACAGAAGCACCTACAGCCCACTTCCAACCTTTAGCAGACACTGGACAAATACGTAGATATGAGGTGTAATAACACCCAATGTGATGGGTTCTTCTCGTCGCCCGAAAAAAAGAACACGCCTCCAACAACACATGCACACATGTACACATCACGCTTTCCAACTCACACATCTCCCTTTAGTGTCCACAGACCGAGGGAGAAGCAGCACTGCAAGCAGAGGAGGAAGAGGAGGGTGGTAACAGTGGGAGTGAGAGAGGGAGAAAAACCAGGAGAGGTGTCGCCTTTCCTCACTGATCCCTTATGCTAAGAGGGATTTGCATACATTTTTAATCAAAGCAAATTAGATCATAACCAAATTAAATCACGCTTTCCAGCCGCCCCCTTCTCTGTCTGCCTCCTAATCCATCCACCCACCTATTCTTCATCATTTAATTATAGTTGCTAATAGGTATAGTTAAACCAAAAGGAAATATATATATAACTTTATATATATAACTTGAGGAAGTATAAGTCTAAGAGAAAAATATATAGATCTGAAATAAATGAGATGGAAAACACATTTCCACATACAGTGGGCTGAATAGAACGAATACATTTTGTGACTGCTGTCTACGACGCACTCAGTGGCTCTGCTACTGTAGCTGTCAAACATGTAGTAACAAATGCATAGCAACAAATCAAATGAGAACTCTAACAAAGCAGGCACAAACGTTGGCTAACAGAACAGTTGCACACCACAGAAACTAGACACCTCCTCCCACATTCCTCTCCACACCCTATGCTGATAAACAGATTGGTATCAGCGCCCACTGCTCGCTATTGCCAACAGTTGTCCAATAATTCAGTCACAACCCTATTACAGACACTCATCATGAGGTCCACCTCTTCACCAGAAATAAAAAAAAGACTACACGATATCACTAACATGAGTTGTCAATTTCATCCATGACACAGAGACAAAACATTTTTTCTTGTACGTTACTGCACATGCATGTGCCAGAATGTCCTTGCACGTATACGCAATCACAGATAAGCATTTGTGTTGTTTGCATGATGCATTTTTTGTTCCTTTCACTGAAGCACACACACATGCACACGGGTGCAGAAAGGTGCCTGTGGGCCTATTTGAAATGCAGACTTCCATGTCCTAGTAAATGATATTAAAAGTCATATCATGAATTAATCAGCAGGCAGGGTCCTAATGTCTCCAAATTCACATGCAGCGAAAAGAAGAGGGAGGGGGAGAGCAGAAAGGATGGAACAAGCTTGCAATTAACAGGGAAACTAAAAAACGTGGAAAAGGAAGGAGAAAGCACATAACACACATGCAAACTTAGATTCTTACTAACCTAAATTAGTCAGAACTGTATTTTTATTTCAAAGTGTAATTGATACATCTTGTTTGATGTTGAAAATGAAACAAAAAACTCTTTCCCCATAATCTGATGACTATTTTGTTATGGCTAACTGATAGTGATAGTGATAATTTCAACTTTTTTCAATCACCAATTTAGCAGTTCTCTCACACACGCACAAGTATACATATCTTTATATATCTTGCATCAACATTGTGACCTTTAGGTCTTCTACAGTGACCATCTCATACTTCAGTATACCTAATAATGGTAACAATGACTGCTACCAGAATAAAGATTGAGTATAAGTAAGTATATTTTGAGCTACACTCCATCTTTGCTGATTAAGTTTACTTGTGTGAATATCATAAGGAGTGAATGGACACTGTGGCATTAATTTGATCTGATTATTTCAGATTAAACTGCTCCAGATGGATGGGTACATCAAAGTAAGAAGAGCAGCAGATGGAGTGTTGCACCTATTCTGCCTGATGCCTTAAGCTTGTGGGGCCTATCCAATGTTATATGCTCAAAAAAATAAAATGAAGTGAAATGCCATTCAGAGTTCAGGAAGTAACTCCATTAATGAACTTTGGATTGTGGTTGATCATCTTTATAACTAAATAAATCAACTGACTGCCTCTTAAAAATTAATCAGGTTTAATGTTGATTTTTTTTAAGTGTTTTGCAGAAAGAAAAAAGAAAAGTCTTTTTTCTGTTGAAATTATTAAAAGTTTTAATGATTAGTAGATGCAATTCCATGTTGAAATGAAAGGTCAGCCTGTGGGATGTTGGTGAATACATCAACTCTTAATGAAAAAAGTAGTGATTATTCCTAGGGCTTTTAAAAGTAATGCGGAAGGTGTGAACCTGATAGACCCAAACATCTGTGCTAAAACTGTCTTGTGCAAATTACATGTTAAGAATAATTACAAATGCTTAAAATAATTTTGAGTTTAACAACAAATCTTACTATTTTGAAGGCCTGAGTTTAACTTTCCTCTCAGTGAAGGGAAGTCGTGAAACTGTAGCTCATATAGCCACAATTTCCTCAGAGGTTTATGTAGCTGCCAGTGATAAACAAATTGATGAAATATACCACTAACTAGATCACTGGCAGCCACTCTTATAAAGATAATATTTAATCAGACATTTCCTGGTTAGCTTTTGCTAAAGAAAAACTGTTAAAGTAATATATCAAAGGAAATGACTCATAAATCCAGATCACTTTTATTCACTTTGAATAATATATTATGGTTAATATTATATTCTATAATACTATGAATATATGTTGCTCTTGTGACTAAGTAATTTGGAACAAACATCTTTTTCACTTTCAAGAAAATCTTTTGTTTCATGCATCAACACATACAGTAGTTTTAGCACCATTTTCAGAGTGTGATGGACAGTATACAGGCTTTACTACATGATGTGTTTATGCATTTTGTTGCCTTATATCAGTGGACTTCCTTTAAGGTGATAGGCCAAATGCTTGTAACTGTGCAACATATTCTTGGTTAGTTTTTGCGTGTAACAGTTGCAGAGTCTTGCAGCAAAAATCTGAGAAGTTTTTTTTTTTTTTTTTGGTGAATTTCAGAGAAGTGAGGAAATCCCTTGGGAGATGTGTGTACTGTATGCCAAGGTGTGTAAGTGTAAAAAGAAAAAAAAAATGTGTGTGTTGAGTGGTGCAGAGAGCAGGGAGTTGGCTGATGGGCAAAGGCAAACTGCCTGCAGGTTCAATCTGCCTGCGAGCCAGGCATCAAACTTTCACGTCCACACATCAATTATTCAGCGCCCTGCATTGTCAGAGTGTGAGCGTGCCACAGTGGCAGACGACAAGAGTGAGAGCATGGAGACGGAGATTGGACGACAGGAAAAGGGGGCAAAAGGGGTGGGCAGATCAGTGAAGAAGGTGACAATCTGAGAAATTGAGGGAGAAAGAAGACAAGATTTTTCAAAGACCAACAAAACAGTCAAAAAATAATAATCAGAAATCAGAAAAGTTGTGAAAAGTGAGTGCATTTTCTGCAAAAAAATAAAAGTTTTTCATCTCTTTCTCTACAATTTGTATGTGAAGGTATGTTTTTCTTTTTTTAATGGACCTTGCTATGATGTTTCATCTTATTAATTTGGATCACAACATAAGGCAGAACATTCAACACCATGATGTAGTGTAGTCTTTACCAAGGGGAAATTATATTTATATAAATTTCCTTTCTTTGTGTGTGTGTGTGTGTGTGTGTGTATGTTTTTCTGCCAGTAGCAGAGCCCTCCTGGGTCTTCTTCCATGGAGCCCAACTATCCATTTTCTTTACCCACTTTTCTGTGCCTTTGATGTACCTTGACCTTGAAGTCCAATTCGAATGGTTTTGGATGGTTTCGTTGCTCGTTTTCTACTATCCACAGTATCAATTTCTGATCAACCTGGGGTTGCATTTGCCTATTGCATCCACATCCTGGGAAGTTTGCTGTAGTCCCATAAACCTTATATTTGTTAGAGATTTTGGCAACTGTGATCACAGGAACATGAAGCTGCTTGGAGATGGTTCTGTAATCTTTACCTTTAACGTGAATATCTGTCATCTTCTTCCTTAGCTTCTTGGACAGCTCTTGCCTTTTGCTTTTTGTGGTTACCAACAGTACCAATTTACCAATCAGTAGTATGTTTGTTCTCTTTAAATAGGCTGAATGCCTAATACAAAAAAAAAAGCTTGATGGCACTTGTGATAGTAATTAAGGTCAAACATTTAGTTTGAAACATGACTACAATGCACAGATTAATAGTCTCTTTAAGGGTTCCAACAAATTAATTCACACACACACACCTATATATATATATATATATATATATATATATATATATATATATATAGGTGTGTGTGTGTGTGTGTATAAAACACATAATTTTAACTGAAATTCCAAGATTCCGTCTTTACCTGGGTTTGACAGCCATCTCCCTTTGTTAGACATGTTGAGACGGAACAGTTTAAGCCTTTCCCAATCCTATTGGTACACAGAGTTATTTCACATGAAGTTTTCTGCACCACAGATCCAACCAGCTTTGACCTAACAAAGATCTAATCAGTCAGGGTAATTGAAATCACCTGAGTGGGTGTGCATGGCGTTTAAAGTAGATGCAGTTTTGTTTTTTTTTTCCTGTTTTATTTTAACACAAATCACAAGGTACCTTGCACATCAAGCATGCTTGGACTCTAAGTAAATGTTGACAGGAGGTTAATGAGTTATTATTCTGATTAAGGTTTAATGCCATCTGCTTTATATACAACAATTTAAAGGGGATAATATATATTTTTCAGAATAAGAATATATATGTTTAGACTTACAGTAAAGTTTACACTTAAAAGGCAGTGTGATGCATTCAGATGATATCGATGAAAGTTTAAGAATGCAACAGGGATCAGACAAGAAGCAGGGAAGAAAAAACAAACAAACAGGTAATGTTCTCAAATCAGGCAAGCTGACTGGAACCCACCCATAAGTCCTTTCGCTGTCTGTCTCATACCCTGACTTTTTCCCTCCTGCAACTCCGTTCATTGAATTTCCAACACTCATCTCTATTTAAAAAAAAGTGTAGACTTGAACAAATTATAATGTGACATTTGGTGAAAAATGCATTGCAGATGCCGATGAGGGAGATAATGAGATTTAAAGGCGCTTAACACCACTGGAGTGGGCCAGAATAGCTTTCCACTGCTCTGCAGTTGAATGCGTGGCTGACCTCAGAGTCAGCTTATGTCACTTATCTGTAAAAGACTGAGCAGTGAAGGTAGGATCTTTCATTTCAAGACAAAGAAAGACACATCTTTGAGTCTTTTTAAAACTGTCCAACTTTACAGTTTCAGATTGACGCTCAGCCCTTCAACGGGTCTTCTGCACACAGATGTGCACACCAACAGTGGAGTATCGGCATGAGTGTGGAGAAACGCACAAATACTCACACAAAGGAAAGAGTTCTCACTCGTGTGTGAGGCAGCCAACGGAGAACACAGGGAAACGGCTGACAGCCAAAGCAAAGTGCTGATGGTAAGCAACACTGAATTCTCAAAAGTCAGAATGGAAGGTTGTGTGTGTCTGCGGGTGGAGGAGGACGATGGGGGTTAGTAGAAGCTTTGTATGTCTGATACATCGTCTTTGTTTTACTTTTTAAAATTCCTTTCACATGTTTGAAAAAAAACAGCACCCCAAATTGACTTGAATTGCAGACACAAAATATGATTTAAGCAAATTATACTGATGTGATGTAATAGCAGAAAATAATAATGCAAAATAGACCTCAAGATGAGTTAATTTACATAAAAAATGATAAATGAATATCAGAAATCAAAGAGAATGATGGAGTGAGAGTTTTACAAACAAGTTTATATAAAAGGTTATATTTTAATCCCACAGGGTCTGCATTTTTTTGGTCAGCTTGGTGTGGACCCCCAGTGATGAAGGGTCTCGATCCGTCCTCTAACCTTGGCCTTTAAAGATCCTCTCTGCAGCTTCAGGGCAAGTTAGTGACCTCTCCATCCTTCTGCTTCTTCTAAAGACATACGTACACAAATATTAAAGCATGTTTGTAATATTACACTGGTGAAGCATTTTACAGACTAACCTTTAACCCTAACCTCCTCCCATGGCAACACATCCCCTACTTTAAGGCCTCGTTCCAGTAGACAACTGAATATATCCAACTTCTCTGAATCCACGCTATACAGACATCACTGTATGTCATCTTAAGTTCATGTTGTCTAGTTCTTCTAGACAACCAACTCTGGTTGGTTGGAAAAATAGACATCAAGTTTGCTTCATGTTTTTCTCAAGCTAATAATTTTCAACTCATGTTGGAAAAAGAGAAACTGTATTTGTTGGGCACTTGGTTCTAAAGTTTTTCTTAGACTTTATGGTTCTTTTTAAAAAATAAAAGACATGTCAACATTATTTTTAAAAAGTTTTATTTTGTATTTTATGTTGGGTATAAACCATCAACATGTTCATTTCAGATAGAAAATGTGTTGAGACATAAAGCTGAAGTGGCCAATCTGGCCCTTATAGCTCCAAAATAAAAACAAGAGAACATAGGATAATTAATAATGATATTATTATTATATTATTAATTATATATTATATTAGTTGATTGTAAAAATCACTTGTAGAATGAAAACAAAATATATACAATGAACAATTTTTTAATCTACTATATATATGTTTTTTCATTATCAGCCATTAAAACCTTTTATAATAACGTCATCAAATTTGGTAAACCTTGTTAGAGTTGACTCAACTAATAATGTGGCTTTTCAGTTTGAGTCGTTTGGTTGAACAACCCATATCATTTTCGTTTCAGTTTAATCTGCTTTCATTTAGTCACCAAGACTGGCACAAGTAACAAATACAAAGTACTTCTTTTTACAACATGATTAGTGTTTGGACAAATTGGTGTTTACTTATGTGGACTGAAAACTTGTGAAATGAAAACATTTGCAAAGTAAAATTATTTTTGGCTAACCCAGTCACACTGAATCAGACCCACAGTTATATTAATGAAAAGCACTATAATTAATTTGTCAATAAAAGGTGCCATATATTTATACTTTTTCCCATATTTTTTATATTGATTCAACAATTTTTTTAAATTTTGAGAGTATGTTAACGAATGTTTTCATTGGAAAAGTAAAAAAAAGCCTTGAAAATATCTTGAACCAAAGGTTCCTGAAAGATTTTTGTTCAACTGTGCAGTCCTTCAGTTACTTTAACAAAGTCAAAAAAGGCTTTTTGAAACCAAATGTTACAAAAATCTAAGCTAAAAGCAACTTAAAGGTCCTCATTGCAAACTATGAAATCAAACATAAAAAGGTTATCTTGATCTATATCAAATAGTGTAGTTTGAAAGAGTTTCATCATCAGGCCAGGACTCTGTGGTTTACTCTCATCTGCAGGCCAGAGGCCACTCTTTCAGGGATGCTGTGCACATCCTTGATAGAGAGGAACATTCATTCAAGAAAGGAGTAAATGAAGCCATCTTTGTGAGGAGAACCTGTCTATTGTTAAAAAGGGATGGAAACCCCCATATCCAACTGTCACCCTCATACAATGCTGGTATTTCTAGCAACTGGTTGATTCACTATGTGAAGGTGCTGCTTATAAAACAGTTTGCTCACAGTTCCTCACACTGGAGAAGTCTTTGGGATAAAAGATGAAACGTTTCCACACAGGAGAACCCGTCCAGAGGACTCGACTCAACCTTGTTAGATTCATCTACCTGAATTACTGAGCATGCATCAGGGCATTGTGATCCACCAACGTTTAGTATTTTTACAGTAATAGACAAAATAATTTTTTGTTATTTTTGTTTGCTCACAATCAAAACTTCTTACAGTAAAAAAATAGAAAATAAATCAACAACACAACACACTTGCTGTCCTTCACTTGTGTTCCATATCACTGATTATTAAACTCCATCCAACTTGTGCACTTTTGCCTCCTTCCATTCGGAGCTGTCTCTCACTCTGTCTTACACGCTGACCAAAGGGGCTGCACGATCATGTTCATCAGACCATTCCTGATACACCTTGTGTGCAGCGGGGCAGACGCATGCCAACACGGCATCTGCATGCAATCTTGATCTTGAATCATTCAAGCAGGCAGACTGGGGATGTGGGGAGCTGTACAGCGGAGAGGGTTGGGGGGGATTAAGGAGAGGCCACAGCAAAGATCATCTATATTTTATAGACCTCTCAATTAGTGTCAATGTTCACGTGTGGGAGGTTGGGGAAGGCAGTCCCTGTCTAGTTGGCCTGGTCGTCTGCTCTTGCTCACCCTGCACCATTGATCCCGTAGCATTTCCCTCCCTCTCTTCACCTCCATGTACAGAATAGGATGTCTGATTTTAATTTGCCTCTAGGTTCTTTAACAAGAAAGAAGCCACTGAGAATTCCTGCCAGCAGTTTGAGCTGATGTAATTTCTGAAGTGTGATAATAAAATTGAGAGCCAAGTGAATGAATGAGGATCACAGGGGGGGTCACATTTATTTCACATATTTACATTTCCATTATGCACAGATTGTATTTTGTACTGTAGCTTTGTTGTAAAGCAAAAAATGCAGTTAAAGAAATTACCACGGTTAGCATTTTTTCCTGTGTTCAAATCTTTGCTTCTTGTTTTATGGAATCTGAAACCACACTATTTTCAAACCTTTACTCTCAGTTTTGTTTCATATAGAGGTTAAAACTTATAGATTTTACGTGATGTACATAGTAAATATGACAAGTTTCACTTGAAAACTCAAATTCATTCATGGTTTGAGTCCTATGATGATTTTATTGAACTCAAACTAACATTATTTGCAAGTTGCAGCTTTAAGTCTCACTGATGCTACAATTCTTAAGAAAATAGCATTTTGTAGCATTTACTATCTTTACATCTTTTTAAACACAAAATGATAAATAGAGGCTGTGAAAACGTGTAACTTGGTGGAGAATGTGCCAGAAGCTTGATTTTGATCATATCAGGATCCAGGATAAAAACAAAAACAAATGAAAACTAAGTTTGAAAAGGAAGGGTTTCTTTTACATTGTGCCAAAATAATTGTGCATTTACACTGAATTTAACAACAAAAGGATCAAAACTTGTTTTTATTAGAATTGACATAATGCAACTATCTTTGTTCCTGGCATCTTTATGTCCTGGTTATGTGACCTAACTAGAAACTTGTTGAGGAAAAGACAGAAATCAACAGTGGTTGTAAATGTTCTTCATTGTGAGTTTCGCCACTTCTCAGTAATTCCAGTTTCTTTTCCATCTTATAGGTGAAAGAACCCAAAACAAAAAGACAGAGACAAATGATGAGAGCAACTCAGAGTGTTTTATATAAATTACTATTTAATTAACCATCTTCACTGTGTGTCTGAGGTGATTGAGAAAGGCTTTTCAGTACAAGATAAGTATAATCTAGCCCTTTCAATTCTGCTGCACTACACTGTCTGCTGGATTAAGTATCTGTATAATATGGGGGATGGGAGGTGATAGCAACAGGTGAAACAGGCCTCCCTTTTCATTCACCCTATAAGGTTTATTATAAGACCACTAACTAATATCTAAATCTATTTCAGTAATTAAAGGTATTCTTTGCAATTTCATAAACCAGTCAAAAAATCATTCATGAAGTAAGAAAGAGTTGCACAATATTTTTTTTTCTCATATCAATAGTTAATGTGTCCTTAAATTAAAAAAAAAAATCTAAGCACAATTTGTGATTGTCTGCCGACTACCATATACATTTGTTTACCTTTGAAAACAAATACAAAGTGACTAAAAATAGGACAGCAATGTTGATGTCCATGGAAGAGCCGTATAGAATCAAGAAGTCTGATAATTTTGATGTATTGATTTGTATTTATCCTCAGATTTGTGGAGTAAAGTATGCAGATAAAAGTCATTTGATTACATTGAGCGCCTACCTGCATTTCAGAATTGCATACAAACATATTTGAAAAAAATTGCTGGAGTGTACTTTTTCAAACTGCACCATTTGATATGGTTCAGAATAATCTTTTTATGTTTGACTTTAGTGAGTACCTTTAACTGATCGCACAGTATCTGGGAAAGGTGGGGTTTTTTTACACTGTTTAATTTCAGGGTCATTAGAACTGTGAGTCATCCTTATTTCTGAAACTGTGAGACTCATACAGGACAAGCCAAATATCTGAGTGTAAAAACTGGTGTGAACTAATAATAATAATA
This sequence comes from Kryptolebias marmoratus, assembly GCF_001649575.2. Lineage (NCBI taxonomy): Eukaryota > Metazoa > Chordata > Actinopteri > Cyprinodontiformes > Rivulidae > Kryptolebias > Kryptolebias marmoratus. The sequence goes on along the minus strand of NC_051445.1, from coordinate 7,731,616 downwards.
AAAAAAACTGAAATGATGGAGAAATTAGAAGGAAGGTAAGATAAGTATAAACAGAATAAGATTTGCCACATTCAACAAGATGTGTAGGAACACAACAGACACTTTGACTTCAAGCTGAAGTAGCTTCACAAGTAAGTTCTGCTTTGTGTTTTCTCCACAAGGAAAAAGGTATGCAGTCTCTCCTTCTTCCTCTCGTTCTCCTTCTAACCCAGCTGGAAGCTCCAGCTGCTGGGTTTAGGCTTCTAAAACGCTCCCCTGTGGCTCATTTAAGCGGGGAAGAAGAAAAGCAGAGAAGAGGAGAGCCAAGGAGAGGAGAGGATGTTCAGGCAGAAGTTACAAAGAATGAAAGTGCAAGTAGATGAGGCTCAATGGTAGAAACAAAAAAAAAGTGAACGCCTTGAACAGAGCAATGTTTGGTCAAAAGGAGAAGGAGACAAAACATGCATGGAAGATAATTTTGTGTGTGGGTGGGTGTGTGTGGGGGTATCTGTACCGTTATACATACATATAAATATCTCATAAATTACTAAATGCATTTTGTGGAACTTAAAGCTACAACTGATAAACTTTCGAAGTTAATTCAAGATGGCTATAACTCTGTAATGATTTTAGTCTAAAACTCTGGTACAAAAGGACATGGGTGGTATGCATTCCTTCAAGGAGTGCTAGCCCTTTAATTTGTGTAAGTGTTTGGGTTCATGTTATGAGTAATGATGTTTCTCTGCACTAATACACAATGATGCTTTTTTTTTCCCTTTCTGGGGTCTTTGTTATATTTAGGCACACGCTAAAAACTCCTGTTAAAATTCTGTATGGTCTGCACATCAAGTTTCCCCAGAAGAAAACGAGCACCGCGCACCATCTTTGTCTTCATCCTTCATCAGAGCTGTGCAAAGCAGGTTCCTTGTGACGTGGCATTTAGGATAATCAGGTTACCGCGCAAAGCTGAGAATATCCATGAAACGTAAGTCTGCTCACTGACAGGGAGAGGTCAAACGGTCTCTAAAGGGAGAGATAAACATTCTGAGTGTGAAGCACCGTATAGGATTTCCTCCGTAACCCAGTTGGTGGCAATGTGGGGTCAGAGGTCACACTGAAAGGCTTTTGGTTATTAGTTCTACCGAGAAGGTCACAGTACACACACGGCCTTCTGCTCATTCATGCATTTCTTTCCACTCTCTTTTATGCAGCGACCTTGAGAATGTCTGCTGAATTAATTTTTCCTTTTCTGTTTATTGTCCTATTCTTGGTCTAACTGTGAACAATTACTGCCATAGAAGGCACAAAAAATAAAGGAATCTCTATTTCTGCAAAGAGAAAAAGACTCAAGGGTTCAAGTGTTTCTGTTGGAGCAATGGTGGATGGCTGTAAACCTTAGATCAGGACCCCATCCTCTTTTCTCAATGCATTAGGAGGCCAGCAGAAAGTGCCTCAGTGAGCACTTTAGGGTATGCCTCAGGCTAGGATTACCACGAGCAGAGAATTAAGAAGGAAGGCAAAGGTTGAAGGGGTATGTGTGTAAGAATTGTGTATAGTTTGCTTTTTTTTAGGTGCAAATGTGCATGTATTTTGTCCTTCAATTAAAAGACTAATGAGGCATTTTATGTTTGGTTTTCATGACTAATAACAGTTTAAAAATTGTTTGTGATTAAAAGAGAAATTCTACACATAAAAATTGGGCAAAAACTCAGTATTCTTTGAAGGAATGCATATCATCTGCCACTTTTTTTAACTGAGATCATCTTATGTTGGAATCCTTCTGTTCAAACCTTAAAAATAACATTACACTCAATCTCATGAGATATTGCGAGATGCCACAGTCAGGTCTTCTGAATAACTCAGCTACAACCACACTTAGATTTAGCACAATAACTGTAAAATTGACTGAATTATAGTCTTTTTTTTTTACTGTGGCAGCCATCTTAACTTGGGTTGACTTCAAAAGTAAACCAGAAGCACTCAGGGAGCGCAAACCTCCACCGAGTTCATAGGCTATATCCAGTGATCACTTTATGAAAATTGTATTAAAATTTGAAACAAACACATGAACACACATAAGTGCACAGAGACAGGCAAAAACATAATTATGGCAGGGGTGATGATATATACTGTATATGTTTTGCATCATCTGACTTTTTTAATATCTTGTCTGGATTCATAGTTTTTACAACAATGTTATACAGTAAAATGTTGGGAAGGGTGGTCAGAGTACAAAAATGAGAAATTACATCAAACCAGATTATCCTTTAAATCTTGCAATATTTAGTTCTTTTAATTTTTAATGAATTTTGCAGACAGCTATTTTACTTTGCCGCACATTGAGGATAACACCAGCTGACCTTTGTGAGGCTCATTCTTTAACAGTGACTTGTACATTTGAAGCTAATTAAAGTGTAGGCTTTTTTTCCTTGTGGCAGTGCCATGGTGTGGGCCTACCTTCAGCACTGATTTGAAGCCAAATTCAGTGCAAGTATGCAGATTTGAGCTGCTGTAGCTGTGAGGCGATGGGAGCGCTGATCTGAGAGCAGTCTCGGAGGCCGACTGAGGAGAGAGCTTTGGGCTCTGGTGAGTAGTGAGAAATTAATTAAGAGTGAAACAGCAGCAGGAGGGAAGACGGGAGGGACTGAACGAGAGAAAGAGCATGAGAGACGCTGAGAGAAAGAAAATGAGAAGGAGCCTCTAGGAGCGGGCCTCCTGGAGGATCAAGACTATTCTTGCTATGATCATCGCCTAATTTTCCCTCCTTTGCTCCCTCCTTTCTCATTCCATCTTCTTCACTCCCTGTTTGATTTTCTTCTCCTCCTTGTCTATTTTCTGTCCCACCTGTCCTCTCCTCCATACCCTTTCTCCATCTCTATCCCTCGCCTCTGTTCTGCCCTTCAGAGTGAAGACAGGCTGCACGCCAACAGATTCTGTGGAGGAGAGAGAGAAAGTGAAGGCTTAATGAGATGTCTTTTCGCCTCTGTCTAGACTGGACCACTCCTGTCGACACAGAAGTACCACCATCACACCACCACCACGCTGCTCTGTACTACACACTGTATCCTGTCTGCCTGCAAGCTGCTGCTGCTGCTGCTGCTCGGGGGACACCAACAGGCAAGGTTTGTGTGTGTGTGCTGGGAGAGTGTGACTGAAGGGTGTGTATAAAGGTACCAGCATGGCCTTGTCTGTATATTGTGTGTTTTTCTGAAGGGAACTCTGGCTGAGCCATATTTTGTGCATTTGTCTTGTTTGTGTATCTTGTGCACATTTCTGAGTGACAGTGTGTCCAACTGTCAGTGTACTAACTCTATAATTCCAGTTTGTGAGAAACTGCCCCTTGGGTAGACAATATTGTGATGGATGCCCTCACGCACACACACCCCTACACACGCACACCCACACACACACACCATCCTCCACTGTGATTGCCTGTTAGGGGTTCTACTCTTACAAGCTGACAAAAAAAATAAATAAATAAAAAAAATCCACCATCATGCATGTTCTGCTTGCAGACAGTCTCTTGTACATCCTGATAGGCACACCCATGGCAGAGCTGCACCACAGGGGCCTCTGCTAACACCAGAGGGACCCCCAGTTGTTCTGGTGAGACCTTTCCACTGGCAAAGTCGCTAGAAGTTCTCAGTTGCCCGTCTTCTGTTGTGTCCACCTCCGTAATTTCATATGTTTTACCAGAAAATAAAGCCACTAAAGATGCATCAACTTATGTTTGATCTTTTGTGCAGCAAAACTGCAAAGCTCCCTCTATATTTTTGTCTTTATTTGAATAAAGATTTAAAGAAATGTCCTTTTTTCAAAAGGAAGAGATCTGACACTTAAAGTATCCTGAAATGTGTGGCAACACCAAGTTGTGCAGCACAATCGTTTAGAGCCACAGCTGAGGTTCATGACAGTTTTATCTAAATAGCAACAGGAATCAAAGACACTTCAGAAAGAAAATCTGCCTCAGAAAAGTGTAGAGCTGGAAGAAAAGAATGATATACACAGGATTTGACACAGAAAGGTGAGCATTTTGGTTTGCAGCTCAATACATCACTCACTTTGGTCACACTAAGACTGAATAAAGTTATAATTTAAGTTGGTGCAAAATAATCTTGTGCATGCATTTAAGAACAAGAGTAGGGAAAGAGCTGTAAAAGCTAATTACTTAAAGATGCAGATTTTAATTGATTTTACTGGAGATACTATAACTGTAGAATGTGTGTGACTACTAAAGTTATTTTAATTTAAATAAAGACCTAGTTGTGTTAATCTAGTCCTAAATAACTACCTAGTGGTCTTTCAAAAATAGCTGCATTGTAGTGAAACTTGTCAAGTAGTGCTTTGTCACTGCTTTTAAAGGTTAAGCATTTTGGAAAATATGCATATTTTACTTATTTTTAGTAGTGAGGCAAAGACAAAGATGCAGCACTTATGTTTGCAGTGATAGCAGAGGATGATTTATTTTCTAATATGACTAACCCAAACCTACTGACAAACCAACTTGGGAAGGTAACAAGATGATGCATGTTTTAAACTTTGCTTTAAAAAATTGGTTGAATTTGAACTGTCAAATAAACAATCATATTACCTATCTTGGTCACAATTTATTTACTTATTCATTTAATGTGTCTTAGATGTTTTATTTAGTCAAGAAGTAAGGGATAATGTATGCACAGTTTGCATTATTTTTTCTTTCAGTGATATATCAAGTTCAGCATGAATAGCCATCCATCCCTCCATCCGTCTTCTGCTGCTGATCCATAATCAGGTCATGGAGGCAATAGATCCAGAAGGAAAACCCAGACGTCTTTCTCCCCAGTACCACTCTCCAGCAAGTTCTGGGTCTGGACCTGGTCCGGTGGGACGTGCTCAGAAAAATCTCCAAAGCAAAGCAACTAGGAGACATTCTAATCAGATGAAGGAACCACCTCAGCTGACTCCTTTTGATGTGGAGGAGCAGCAGCTTTACTCAGAGGCCAGCTACCCTACTATGGAAGCCAAGTTCAGCTGCTTGAATCCAAATGATCCAAATCTCATGACCACAGGTGAGGGTTGAAATGTAGGCAGACTAGTAATTTGAGAGTTTTTCCTTTCAGCTTACCTTTTTCTTCTGCTTGACAGACCAAAAGCAATGCCCTGTTACTGTGGATGAGGCTCCAATTCGTCGTTCCAACTCTGGGTCCATCCTACTATCACTTGTGAACAAGACTTCAAGATACTTGAACGCCTCTGCTTGAGGTAGAGACACATCCATAGACCCAAAGAGGGCGTTCCAAGGTTCATTTTTTGGAACTTTGCGCTGAACTGGCCCCAGTGTTACAAAGAGAAACTAGGAGGAGCTGTGCATTGCGGGTGCCAATTCAAGTCGTCACCACACTGGAGTTCCTTGCAACTGTAGCCTTTCAGAGGGAGCTGACTGACAGGTCAGGTATTTCACAGTCAATCCCTGAACCGTGCCCTAGTCATATGGAAGGCCTCATCCTTATGATGACCAGATATGTCAAAGACCCCTTTATTGGGACTGAAAGACTCCATCGATGTGGAGCGACTGGTTTCTTGACATCAACTATTTAATAAATAAGCCTATAAGTTCTACCAAGCTCCTAAGTGCCTCTGTGTTTACATTAATTATGTTATTAAACACATGCGTAAAGTTGGAAATGCCTCAGCCTCAGAAGTGCCCTGCCAGCAGATTTGCACCCCCAGCTCACTTCATTCATGTCCAATAATAGTGTGTAATTCATGTACAGTAAGTGGTGTCTAACATTTTTAGATGAGAGGAGATGGGCAGCTGTCCCTCACTATACTCCTTCCTTTATGTCTGACCATTTAACATTTTTGTTACTTTTGCAGGTGTGCACTCCTCTAACAACTGCAGCTTCACACACACCGTCACTCCTCTTTGCACTTGGTGCAAACGCCAAATACATTTTTACACCCCACTACTTTATTTAGCAGTGTCTCTGACTCGCAATCCATGAAATTCTTCATTTTCCTGCCTCTAGACATCATTTTCCATCATGTAGAGAGGAGACCTGCACATGCAGGACATATTAACATTTGCATATTTAAATGGAGGCGTGTCAAGGGTGGTGTCTCATGTGCTTTCAGTTCCAAGTAAATGGGGATGCATGAAGTAAAGGTGCGCAGAAACATGTGGGCACAGTTTGATGCATCTGAATACTTTTGTGCATATGTGAATTTTGAATTTTGTCTGTAAGGCAATCTTCGGTATGAAAGCTGTGCACTCTTTGATACATGAGGCCCCTGGTCTACTGTTACATGACCCGGACAAAATCCATACTGCTAATCCTAAATTCTGAGGTTTGACAATAGGTCGAAGCCTCCCTCCCAGCACCATGGAGTAAACTTTCCTGGAGAGCCTGAGAAGTGTGATTCCTTGATAATTAGAAATATGCTCTCTGGACCTCCTTTTTAAAAATGTGAACCGACACCCAGGTCTGTCACTCCACAGGCATTGCCCCAGTCCTTCATGAGACACTGAAGACATCCTTCTAAAAATCGAGATTAATCATTGTTATATTTCTCTTTAAATGGATTATCAATAGATAATCAACAAGTGTGAATAGCAGTCTAGCTTCTGTTGAGTGTTGAAAGTTGTGCTGACAAAAATATGAATAAAATCACCTTTGTGAATGGTCAAAATATTATAATATTTCATAAACTCAATTTCAGTCAAAAAATAGGATATTTTCTTCCTAGAGCAGCTTTGTTGTTATCTTTTAGCTGTCTGAAAATAAAGTCCATTAAGGAGGCACTGAAGGGGCAGCTATTAGCAGGTAACATGCTACTATGAAGGCAGTGGACTTCACATTGTCTGTCAGCTCAGTTCCCTGTGGGGGTGAGCCGTGAAAAGCTGGAGCTTTTCTCACAGAGCCCTTCCTCTTCTTCTTCCTTTGTCTCTTTACATATGCTTAATAATGAGAAGCTCTTTTGAGGCATCTCTTACGGTAACCTGGCCACTGAATGCACACACTCTGTTTATTAAAGTGCCACTTTGGAAAGGGCAAAGAAACAGAGGTCTAACGAGATAGAGAAAGAAAATGAAAGAAAGCAGAGGGTGAGAAAGAGACGGTGAAAAAGAGCTTGTTAGCAGCCATGCTGAAAGTCTGCTGCAGTTATTCAGTTGAGTGAGAGCTGCCGCTGTTTTCTGAAAAACTCTATCACTCTGTCTCTGTTTCATTCTCATGCGCTCCCTTGTGCTCCCTCCTCTCTGAGGCCCGTTGCTTCCAGGTGACAGACTGACTTTGGGTCAAGCAAGACTGCACTCTGCGTAACTCACCTCAACACACACATTTACTGTCTCTCTCCAGCTCCCCATGAGACACACACACACACACACACACAAATGCTCACTCAGTGGGCTTTCGACTGCAGGCCTCATTAACTGCACTGCAGCTGCCCCTGTATTAGAGACACTCCTCAGCACGCCGTCTCTCTGTCTATTCCTCTTTCCCACAACCACACACACACACACACACACACACGCACACACAACACACATCTCATCTTTCTTCGCTCTTTGTCTTCAACAGCCATACATACACACAGTCACAAGCACACATATTTACCTTTTAGCTTTGCTTTTTATGGCTGAAATTTTTTATTTAGGCATTATTGTTTCTTGTTTCTTTATCATTTCATATCACACTGGCTCAAGACCTAGAACATCAAATGTGCTCATTTTTAAAATTTAAATTTGTCACATTTTGAAAAAGGACTGTAATCAAGTGCCATTCCAAAATACTGTAAAACTGTAGTGTGATTAAATAAATATACCTCTAAAGGTAGATTACATATATGTCTATCTCTGAAATTTATACGCCATCATGTTTTATATCTGAAGTAAATGTATATACTGAATATATACACACACCTATATATATCTATATCTATATCTATACATATATATACATATAGATATATATTGCGCCCTGTGATGGACTTGCGACCTGTCCAGGGAGTCCCCTGCCTCTCTCACAGTGACTGCTGGAGAAGCTCCCCGTGACCCAGAATGGAGAAGCTGGTACAGAAAATGGATGTATGGATGATAAATATTGCATTTGATTCAAAGGCCCAGGCTATATCATGTACTTTGTTCTTCAGCACATTCAGATTCAAATAAAATACTTTGTTAAAATATGTTAATCCTATATTTAATTTAAGCAGATCAACAGGAAAAGATTACCATATGGTCACAAAACTGGCTAAAACTTAGACAGTTTTACAGATATTTAGATATTTGGTGTGGAAGTAGTTAAGCATCATCCCCAACAGATACTCTGAGCTAGACACATTGCACAATATTTTTGCTTAAAACTTTGGCATGAATTGTGGACAAAATTTAGTGAAACTCTCTGAGAGTAATTACTGAATGTATGACTCATTATTGTTTGGGTTCAACCCAATTCAAGATGGCTGCTCACTCAACTCTTTAAATTCAAAGATTTTGAGCTCAAACCTGGCATGGTAGTTGTTGAGAGTCATCCAACGAGTTGTCACATTGGATTGTGTTTAACATAATTTACAAGGTTGTACCAAAATCTCTCTCTCTCTCTCTCTCTCTCTCTCTCTCTATATATATATATATATATATATATATATATATATATGATTGCCTGTCTCCTCTTAGCATAAGATGATTTTAATTTAAAACTAAACATGCAGGGGGGCAGGTGATATGTGGTCAAGGAATGATGCTTTAAGAAATGCTTGGCCTTTAATTTTAGCATGCATTTTGACTATACCTTTTTGTATCTGTCCTCCTAAGTGACTGATTCAGTTAATAAAATTATTAGACAGAGCAGAGCATATATATTAAACTGTGCAATCATGCTATATGTGTGTGAATGTCTGTGTTCCTGCATGTTTGTCCCACAGGATCTCTCATGGCCTCGGCAAAAACAGCTCTTATTACCTGCAATCGAGTCTTGCGCTCTAGAGCTGCTTCCATCAGCCACAAACTCATTAATTACTCTTTAGTATCAAGCCGTAATTAGAGACAGCAATCAGGCTCCTGCCCCGCTATCCCTCTCCACCTCCCCCCAGCCTCTATTAGCACTCCACACTGTACTGTGTGCAAGTGAGCTAAGTTAGTTGCTGCTGAGATGTGCTCCCCCCACGTGTGAGATTAGGCCACATGTGGTTAGATGGGGGGGATGAATCAGACTGGGTGTGTGTTGGAGGGTAAGAGATAGCAATAAGAAAGCGAGAAAAAAAAATGCAAGAGGGAGATGAGGTGATGGTGGCGCTCAGGTGGAGCATTAATTTGCCATTAATTATGTCATCACCGCTTTAGGTCACCACCCTTGCTTCCTCCTTCTATGCGTACACTCATCCTCCTCTCCCATGATGAGTGGATCATGGCGCAGGAGAGGAGAAATATCTGATTAGATCTGTCTCGTCTGTCTGCACTGAAAGAAGGTGAAATAGGGTAAAGTAGAGGGGGGAGGGGGGAGTCATTAAGGATGGTGATTGGTTTGATAACATGTAAAAAAAAGAGGAACATTAGCAGGATTTAATGCTAGGTCATTTTCATTTAATCACAAAAAAGTCCATAGCTTTGGAAACTCAGGGGATGTTTGTGCTATGTCATCGGTTTTGTTTTAGATGAGCCAAACAAGATAAACAAATGGAATCTGGTTTTAAAACTAGGTTTTATCCATCCATCCATTTGCTTTACCCTCTTTTTCTGTGCAGGGTTGGGGGGGAAGGTGGTGCCTATCTTCAGCGGTCAGAGGCAGAATACACCCAGGACATGTCGCAAGTCCATAACAGGGCCACCAACCATTCAGTCTCACTCACACCTAGGGACAATTCAGAGTTACCAGTTAACCTAACGTGTATTTTGTGGTCAGTGGGGGAAACCAGAGTACCTGTTGAAAACCCCATGCACAGAGAGAACATGCAAACCTCAGACAGAAAGGACCCAGGCTGAAGGCAATCCTGCACCCAGTATAAAGTTTTATTAATGCTTTTAAAATGATCAAGTTAGGTTTCAGAGTTGCTATTAGTTCAGCTTGCAATTAGTTACATTATAGTGCAAATTCTTGGCCTTCATTACATCTGAAGCCATACGTAAACAGTTATTTATATAAGTGAACACACTGTTTTGAAGGTAGAGATTATAAATCATAAAAAGGGTGAAATAATTTTTCTTTTAATTCAAGGCACAAATAGATGTGATACCAATAATTGGTTTTTGAAAGTTTCATCAAAATCTGTCCATTGGTACAAAAGATAAAATGCAAACAGAAAGACACATTTCACTCCGCAGTTAATGGCAAAGTTTTAAGAACAGATCTCACAGTCAGTTAGCACATGAGGTATGTGCTGGGAAAAACTCTTAGCTACTAACACTAACACACCAAATTTTAGCTCAATATCTGTAAAACTGGCTGAGTTGTTGCCAATTTTGTGTTTGCAAATGCCACTTAGCTGTGGCAGCCATCTTGAATGGGTTTGACTCCAAACATTGCAGTCAGCTGTAGATGTTTATCCAATTTATAATTTGTCACCTGGTTTATGGGATATTTTGATAATGAACACACACATGCACACACGCAGACATGGGTGAAAACATTATTGCCCTTTTGCTGTTAGCTGTGAGCTGGCAATAATCAAATAACTGTAATATATATTTTTTAAAGCAGGAGTTTTAAATTATGAAATGATGGTCATATTCCAGTTAAAAGATGTATTTGTGCATCAAACAGATTCTGAGAACTGAGCCATCAGTACTGTTACAGTTAATATGCCTGCATTAGAAAGTGGTCTGTTGGCTTTGCAAAAAGGAAACTAGAGCTCAGGTTACAGAACATTAGGACCATCACAGGGCCAATATACCCAATTAGTGTGGTTTATTTTGCATTTTACCTTTATTCTAAAGAAATACTGCAAGCTCTGAAATGCTATTTGATCATAGTGTCAAATATTAATAATTTGCTTTCATAAAATACATTGCATTAAATGTTTGCTTTTAACCCAAAACCAAAATACTTTTGAGTAGACTTCTAATAAACACAATTGTATCTAAGCTCATTTGTTCATAAGTGTAAATCTGAAGAGTTTTTTTTCATACAACATATTGCAAAAAAAAAAGTTTTCCAACAGTTTACCCAGCAAGCTGGCTCCAACAGAAATGTTTAACAATTTGTGAAATTCAATAAAGAGAAGTTAAACTTTTTTTTCAAGAGTTACTTATGAGTTCATGAACAGAGATATCATGATCAGTGTCACAGAATTTAGTTTTTAAATACACTATTTCACAATGCTATAGTTTCATTAAGTGACATTTAGCTCCTCTGCTTTGATAAAAGCATAGAAGTCTAAATCTAACATTGTCTGTAGATCCAGCTTTTGAAATTTTACGAGGCCATTGTGGTTTGGGAGTAAGTATTGTTGGTGGAAATTTGCAATTAGTTCTGCTAGATGCCACTACATCTCACACATGGGAGCTTTAATACCGTGTGATGAATGACAGCACAGATATTCACCCTTTCAGTACAACCAAATGTTGAAAACTGACACTGAAGGACACTTCTGTATTGATTTATCAAGGGGAACAGTCAGAAAAGCAGTATGCATTACTGCTGAAAGAACAAAAATGTCCACATTATTTTCTAATTTGCAAATTTAAATCAAACGAATGCAACTTATTTGTAGAAAAATATGCAATTCATAATGATCTGATGCAATATAATTGTTTTTTGAGGATAAATATTGTTACAAAGCACGGTATTTACCATATTGTTTGACATTTCAAAAAGACTGGTCTTGAAACTTTATAATAAAATATTCAATTCATGCATAATGTTATGTCAAAATATCTAATATAAAGTTGATTTCAAAAATAACTTCATCAATTTTATTTGCTACATTCCTGTTAGCAGATGCAGCAACAGAAAAGTCATAACCAAAAGAAATGGTGTGTTACTCCTGAACTCACTGACAGGTCTTTTATTACTTACATTAATGATTGCTGTGCCATAAGGTTTGTTTACATCAGTTGGAAAAAATATCAGTCATTTAAAATGGTGCAAAGGCCCCCGTGATGTACAAGTGGTTTATGGAAACTTAAAATTTGTGCATTCATATGCTTTGTCTGAGTCATTGAAATTATGTATTTTGTCTTCAATATTAAAACAGCCATCAGTGCTTATAATGTTTTTTTTAATGCTTTTTTATTTATGTGGTTCAGCACAAAAAAGTTGTCATTGTTGTGTTGAAAGAAAAGTTTCAGTAAATTCTTCACCTCAGTTATATCATGTTTGAGTCTGACTATTGTCCAGGTGCTGCAGAGTCCCAAAGCTTTAACCCTGTTTTTAACACACAGTCCTCAGGGGTCTTTCTGACAACCTCTTCTAACACTGCCCCTCTGCCTGGGCTCCAACACTTTCTTGGGGGGGCAATATTCTTGATCCTGTTACTTCCTTTGATAGTAGAGATAATAGCAAGTTGTTGTTGGGATTTTTTTGTTTGTTTGTTTGTTTGTTTTCCCCCAAATGATAGCCATTTTCAACTGTCTTAGTCCTCTTCTAGGGTTTTGGGTTGTGCCTCAAACTTTACTAAATGTGTTCTGTCTCTGTTTTGGTTTCTTGTTTGTTTCCATATCATCAGTTATTTAGGAAAAACGATTTTTAAACCGACAAATAAATAAATAATATTAGGATATTTGCATTTTTTGCAAAATTTTTTGATGTTTATCATATATTTGGTTTTATTCTCTTATATTATGAAGGTGTTTGGGTCTTTGCAGGGCCTTTTCTAAATCAGTAGAATAGTGTACCTCTCCATATGAGTCTGACTCAGACTTTAAAGGAGAAATGAAATAAAATATAAAAATAATGAATTTTCATGGTATTTTTTTTTTTTTTTTTTTTNTAAAACACTCAAATGTTCCATTTTTTTCAATTTAAAATGGTGATGACATGCATGTTTTTAGAGGTTTTGCTTCAAAATCCTGAAGTGGGGTAATTGTGTGGGCGATGTTACCTCTGTGGTGGGTGACATAGAAGGTGGCGGGGCCAGCTGTGGCACTGAGGAGCTTACTGTCGCAGTGTTTATGAGGGAAAATGGAAGCAGAAGAAGAAGCAACAAGAGTAACACTTTGAAAACATTTGTATTTTGAATACTGGAGTACACTGAAGTGATGCTGTCAGGAACTCGAGCCCCACATTTTGCAAGGGGAGCCCGCAAGCTTTATATTCATGTCAGACAGTCTTCAAGGAGTTTCCCATCCAGATACCTAGGCAGGCGCCGGTCCGATGGCGTGAGGCGGTGGTTCTTCTATTAAAGGTTTGTATTTCAGGTGGTCCTCTTCAAAACGTTAACTACACAGTCAGTCACCAGACTATGGGTTGTAATTTTCACCAGGAGCTAAACTAACCACATCCATCAAACTTTCTTGTCCTTTGGGAAGCTGAAGAGTGACACAGCTGTTGTTGCTTTGGGTCAGTTTACACAATTAATTGCAACACGCTGAACTATTTCACCCCCACACTATCTATATTTACTATTTACTGCCTTGTTTGCATTCTTGTGTTTGGCACTCGATATGTCAAGTGATCACGGAAAACTTTGGTAAAATATTAAACCTAACAGATCTTATATGTCGTCTATATTGTTATGTTTTTATTCCTTTTGGTGTTCTGTTACTCTTGTTCTACTACTATTGTACTTTTTATTGTACAGTTTTATTCATTAACCCTTTATTTTTGGTGGCTTTTTGGCTTAATTGCATAGAACTTTAGTCTGTTTTTTTAAGTGCTATAAAAATAATTTGACATTTAACTTTGATTAGGCCCTGTGTTGGACGTGTTGAATGTTACGCACCATACCACTAAAGTTAAAATGATTAATCAAAGAAGTACAGAACACACAAACACACTACGTCATTTTCAAAATCTCAGGTTTTCAGTTGCCTTCGTTCTTGTTTGGGGCAGAGCCGGATGCTGCTAAAACCTGTTGGTTTGGATTTTACATTCAACATGTCACCCCACCCTCTCTCCTTTTTTTCCTGGTGGTTTTGTTCCCTCTGAAATCTTTTCCCATATGGAGTCAGTCTGGCGGAAAGTCTTTGGAATCCTCAAGATAACCCTGCAACATGTTCAGTAAAATGATTTTGTCTAGAATATCTTAATTCACTGTGTCTTCATGCTCATATCACCTATGTAACCTTTGCACCAAAATTACCTTTTAGATATACCTTGTGCATGGATCATAATTAACAATTTCTTTATTTTTGAGATGTAACAGTTCTTTACTTTGCAGCTTAGCTGGAAAGTGAGAAGCGCTGAATCCTCCGAAGTTCCCAAGGACACGTGCACCCTGGAGTCTTGCCTGGCTGGGTCTGTCTGTTAGCAGTTAACAGTGTCCCCAGCCAGCCCTTACAGCTCCAAGGGCGGTCTCTGCATCAGTATCGCCACACCAGCCAAAGAAGGACCTGCTCCCAGATGCTTGAGTGGATGAATAATGGCACTGTAACTCAGAATCTCTCTGCCTCTCTGATAATGAGGAACAGAAGAGCAGAACGTCCCCGAGGCACCGCACCTGGACTGAGCTGCCTTCCTGTCTGCCCTGAAATCTTTGTTTCTCAGGAGACAGACAAAGAAGAGCGAGACTTTGGCCTTACGCCAGGCTCTCGATCTCAGTTACACTCAGTTCGGCCTAATTATGGAATTATAAAACATCTTATAAAGTCAGTGAACTGTGCTTGAGGACATCACACCTCTTAACTATGCAAACCATTATTTAATTGTGTTTTTTTTTTTGTTATTTTTTATTTTTTTTGTCGGACATCTTTAGCGATAAATATATGCTGCTTGGCGACTTCTTTCAACACCTTTGTTGTTCTCTTTCTCTCTACTTCTCACTTTTTTTCCCTACAGAGAAGATTTGCCAAGCAGAGTCAATTAAAAGTGTACATCTAAGTGAGAAATATCTGTTTGAGGGTGTGTGTGTGCGTGTGTGTGGTTTTGTAACTGAGCTGTGCACTTCTTTGTGTGAATGTGTGAAATTATGGTATTTTCAAATGTGTGTGCGCAAACATTTGGTGTCTGTCTATGTCTCTCTCTGTGTGTCTGTGTGTGTATAAAGGCGGGGGCTCCCCTGGGGCCTGGCAGTATGGCGCTGTAGCGCTGCACGCTCCTCCTGTGAAAACGCCTCCAATGGGACCCGGACAGCTGTGGCCAACCTATACTGATTCGCAGCCCATAACAAGCCTTATGACACACACAAACCTATTTTATTTTGGGCAACTCTTTTTGGCTCTGTGGTAGCATCCTTGTTTTTGTCTTTTTGTCAGGAAGTATCTCTCACACGCACAAACATTTATTCTCATGGCTTCTCTTGTGGCGGGAATACTTCCCAACATGCATACAATACTGTTTTTCTCCTTCATTTTTTTCCCTTTTGCTACCACTCCTTCAGCCTCCCACACAGTGACATGTTGCCCAATCAAATATGACTACCAACATTGTTTGTCACCCTCATGTGAGAGGAGTTCTGTATTAAAAGTGAAGCAAACTACAAAACAAAGAAATAAATTAACAAGCATCTCACATGCATTCATTCTGCCAGTTATTGTATACAAGCACAAGACAAAAATAGCACATGACAAGCACATATAAGCTCTGAAAAATTAAACTGAAGATCAAAATTGTAAGAGAAAGGGTCACTTTGTTGTGTTTTCTTGGAAAGAAAGAAATTCAAAACAGTGTTCCTCATACAAATGTAACAACAGACATTGTGTTTTTCTTTAAATTTCATTTATTTAACAGTCACCGGATGATCAGATACATTCTTTTAAAAAAAGAAATAGACAACAAAACTGATAATCTTTTGAGATTTTTAAAAACTATTGTACATTTTTTTAATATATAGATTTTATACAAAATAAAAGTCAGTAAAATGGGCAAAGGGAGAGAGTCATCTTTAAAAAAAAAAGATAAAGAAAGAGAGAGCGCAAGAGAAAGAGAGAAAAAGAACAAGATTTGACTCAAACAACTATCACATTTAGGAATGACAAAGACCAATCTCTTTCATAAATAAATATAAGAAAATTAGACATCATATATAGCTCTCTTTCCAGTAGCATGGATTGCTAAATGTCTGTAGCATAGAATATAACATTACTGCTTTGTGAGGCCTGGGTACTTATAAAATTCCACGCATTTTCCACAAAGATTAACTGGAACTAGCGCAGCTAAAGGGCCTGAAATAAACACATTTACCTCAATAATGGGTCTGATAGTCTGTGCCGTGCTTGACCTTTGGCTGTATAAATAACCCCCAGTCCACCCTCAACTCCACCACATTTTTCTTTGTACGGTGACCAGAGAGTGGAAAATCTCCTTGAGGAAAGTAGAGAATAGGGGTGTGCTCTTTTTACCTCTCTCTCAAGGCCAGTGAAAAATAAGCTGCGCATACCCCACTCACAAACACAGAAACAACTGAGCAGAGCACATATGGGAGGGGATGCTTGCTATTGGAGCTCAGGAAGGTCATACTGCACTATACCAACATTGTTTCACCAATGGATTCAATCCTTACTCCTCAGTCTTTGTTGGCCCTTTGAGTTTAAAAAATACAATAACAACAACTACAAGACAACAGAATAAACACACATAAACTAGATGTTGATGATTGTGTTGATTTACCACCCTGGTTGATGTAAACTCGTGCCACTCAGACTGGCTGCTTATTTTCTCCCTATATCTCTCCCTTTGCACCTGTTTGATAATTTGAAGCTGAAGGTATAAGTATTGAAAACATGGAAACATAACACAGATAATGCAGATGATTTACGATATGAATACACTACTAATTTTCATACACACATCCAAAGAGCATTAAAACTGAGGCTGACAGATCTTACTGCAACAGGTATTTGTTCTTAGTCTCCATCTTTTACTTTGTTATTACCCTTTTTGAGCAGGCAAGTGGACAGTGACATTGACCCTTCTCAGAGCAGGACAGCAGGCAGAGTGACTTGAAGTTAATCACCAATATGTCTCAGTGCTTTTGGTGCATTACATTGAAGAGACAGCAATGGTCAGGACAGCAAGGGTGAGCAAGAAAGGACAACACGTTAAGAGTCTCAATAATGACACAATGCTGCTGCAACACTTTGGAGATTAAAAGCAAGATGTTGAATTTCAATCAAGCAGCATTAATGGCTTGGTGTGAGGAATGGTCACTTTGTCTCCACCAGCAGACAGAGAGATGGGAAGACATACTGGTACAAAAAGCTCAGGTGAAACAAGGTGATATGTTTAATTCACCAAATTGCATGCTAGCCACTAATGATAGCATTCTTTTAATGACATGATGGCAATATTCTCTAACCAATGGCAAAGGGGCATTTACAAAATGTTACATCAAAAAGAAAAGTCAAAGCACCAAGGACTAAACACAGGCAGATATAAATAACATGTCTGCTGGAACTTAGAAAGAAGCAAATTAATTTATTTGTTAAATGTAAATAGGTAAATGGTGACCAATTTAACAAAAAAGATACAATAAACCCAGTGTCAAAATATGTGTCCATTTCTATTTTAAATTTGGTAAAAAGTTTAGTAAATTGGGGAAGAGGCCATGTCTATAGTTCAAACATAACACTGAATGCGAGTTACCCAGCAATTGAAAAATGAAGATTTTTTTTGTTTAATTTCTAGTTCTGACACTTTTATAAGAGGACGTCCTTATTTGTTCAAGACAAATGCAACAGCCACCTTATAAAACATGCCAAGCTGCCAAACTCTGCCTGAGCTGCTCTGTGAAGGCATTGCACCGTGAGATGTGACCCACTTGCAATAAAGTGCATTCAGAGTTCAGTTCTCATGGTAGATGAGAAGCGATGCCGGGCAAGCACAGCTGAGAGATTGTCATCACAGTACAGCTGATACAAGAAAAAACTTAAACTGACATGAACTAGATCTCTCAGTAAGAAAAGGGATCAAAAGAGGAGGGGTGACAGAATAACTGTCAAGACAACAAAGAGACATTGGGGGTGTTGGTCCTATAGTCTTTGTTTAAAGTCAGGAATGTCACAGTTGCGCACAGTGCTTCATGAGTAGGGTTGTCCTGTTTGAAAGTAGGAAGGACTGTTTGTTTGTTTGTTTGTTTGTTTGTTTGTTTGTTTGTTTGTTTGTTTGTTTGTTTGTTTGTTTGTTTGTTTGTTTAGCCAGGTACCCAGCTCTGGTTGCTGTGGGCTTGCTGCGGACCAGCCAGACCACTCATTCCCATTCCCATGCCCATAGTCACACCCATTCCCATCCCCATGCCAATGCCCACCCCCTGGGCAAGAGAGCAATCAAAATTAAAGTCCATCTCCTCCCCAGAGTCCATAATATCATTGAGGAGGATAGACTCCACATCACAGTCCAAGCTACCATGGAACATGTCAATGTCAAGGTCAGCTGGTAGTCTCTCATGGAGGTGAGGCTGGTGATAGCCATGATAGTTGCTACCAACACTACTATTACCCATCCCTTGGCCATGGTGGTACAGTCCATTAGTCATGCCCTGGTTTTGTGAGTCTGGATAATGATTGTGACGAGGGTGTGGGGTAGAAGCCATATGACATGAGTCCTGGGGCATGTCAAGCATACCTGCAGGGTTAGGGGGAAGGGTAGTAGATGCAGGGAGATGGGCATGGGATGGGGGACTGTACAAGTAGGGGGCTTTGTGATTATAAGTCTGTAACTGATTGCTGTTTCCACGTGGGGTCAGAGATGCGGCTCTTGGTGGTGTGTGGGTATGGCTCCTGTTGAGGCTGTGACCATTGTGAGCGAGGCTGTGAGGTGAGTTGTGGTTGGTTACATTGTTATGATTATGACTAGAAGTATGATTGTGAGTTCTGTTATGGCTATGACGTCCATTGTGGTGGACAGGTTGGTGGTTGTGATGGTTGGATCCTACTCCATTACGGGTTTGACCAATCATAGGATGACCTTCCCTCTCCTGTCCCATAATCATGTCTTTGGAACAGTACTGTTGACAAGCAGAACCACCAGTTAGTAAACTCTGAAGAGCATTTGTGTTGGAGTATGCCCGTGTGGTTCCAGAGAAACTGGCTGGCTTGTTCTCCTGAATAGTCTGCATTGGTGAGTGATGACGTAGCATTCCCAAGCTTGTTGCACTGTAGACACCTGCACCATAGGAGCCCTGCCCCTTCATTCCAGAATTGTAGTGATACACAGCCGTTTGGTGCTTATGTCTGCCAACAGCTGGATGCTGCTGTTGTTGACGATGAAGATGATAACCATCTTCCACCATATGCTCATCTAAACTTATGGCACCTGTTAAGTTAGCCAGCTGAGGCAGCTGCTCAAGGGGAGGACAATGATTTCCTGCCCCCATGGATGGAGAGCGGGCACTGGTTGGTGATGGGTAAAGGTGAGGAGAGGTGGAACAGGATAAGCCACCTTCCTCTGGTTCCTCTGGTTCACCCTCAGCAAGAATAGGAGACAGACGCCCACTCAAGGTGGAGGCTGATGAACTAGCCCTGGAATGAAGATCTGCCCAAGCATCAAACTCTCCATCTGTCCCCGATGATCCTCCAGATCCTGGGAGAGCTTTCTGTGATGGGCTACTATTGTCTGGGGAGCTTTGGAGACCCACTACAACAGATCCTGCTCCAATCCCAGGACGGCCTACCCTCTTGCCTCTTATCCGACCTTTGCTTTTCAGGTATTTAGTACTGTTGTCCATGGAGACTGCTCGTCGCCGAGGGGCCTTGCCCATCTTTCCACCATCTGGGTTCAGCATCCACCAAGAACTCTTCCCTGTCCCCTCATTCTGCACCCGAATAAACCGTGTGTGGAGGGAAAGGTTGTGCCGAATGGAATTCTGTTGAAAAATGAAAACAAAAACAGCAAGTGAATAAAGGATGAAGTACACTATTACTACACATACAACTTTTCTTATGTAAATACAAATTTATGAAATTTAGACCAGATTAAAGAAAATTCCTGGGGGAAAAAAATAATCAAACATATGACTCATCAATGTAGGTAAAGCTAATCACAGTTGCAACTTTCACTAAACATTGAGTTTATACATGTAGTGTCAAAGAAAATTCTACCAAATTGCCAAACTGCTTTTTTGTTTATTATTAGGTATAAAAATCTGAAGTATTGTAGGTAGTCAACTGCCTGTGTAACCAGTCAAAAATTTAGAGCTTACTCAAAACCATAATAATTTTCAGGGACAGCCACATCTGGCATGAAGCAAGACCCTGTCAGCCTCATCCAACCTGAAATAACCTGAGACTCAGTCTTGAGAGATCCTCCTTCTGCACATCAATCCTCTCACTTTCATTTCCATCAATCCATCTGTCCTCCTCTACTTCTTCCTTTAGCAGGGCTGATGTAAGCCGCTGAGGTTGAGCGTACTCTATGTTTGAAGTTGGTGCCAGTCTGGCTTAGTGCCAGCCCTGTCTCTCTCGCTCATAGCTTGAATTGGGGAGGGGAGTGTATTGCAGGATTGAGCCAGGAGCAAGCAAGGCTAATGGATGTATCCAACCCTCTGACATCTACCTTCAGTGCCTATCTCTCACTCCCTCCCTTGTTCAGTCTTTATCACAGTCTTGCTTTCTCTTTTGTCACTGAGTGCTACATACTTCAACTTGTCTAGATTTTCCTTTTTCTTATTTTACACAGTTCTTTGAACATAAGTCATTTTCCACCTCTGCGTTCAATCTCTTTCCCTTCAATTATAAAGTGTGCCACCAATTACTTTCCCATTATCCTCTAAGTCTGCAAGTACAGTCACTGGCTCAGTAATTCATAGAATCAAGATGGGTTTTTTTTCTCTTATCATTTACATCTCCAAGGTTGGTGGTGTTGTCGCAATTCTGCTCTTCGTTGTGCATGAGCCTTTTTGACTATTAACCAGGAAAATATCAAATAAAAAACATTTTATGTTTGAGATTATACTAGCACAATAGATTATTATAGATTGAGAGGTTTTCATTCTTCTACCATCTCTAAAATGTTGCAGATTATTTGTATTCTCATAGAATTGCACAACAGGAAAACAAATAAATCAAACCACTGTAAGGAAAGCACATAAATGTGAAGCAAGCTGAATTCAGGTGATCTGTGAATGCCTCCTTGGGTTATCTTGCTGTGACACCTTCGGCGTTTGGTAACTATGGCAACCGGGTAAACGTGAAGCGGCAGAACTATATCATATTGTGGTGAGAGTCAAGAGAGTCAGAGAGAGAAATGGAGGGAGAGTGGGGGATGGGGAAAAGGATGCAAAAGGAGGCGGCTGTTTGATGCTGCTGCTCCAACACTAAGCAGCCTTTCATCTTGGCAGTGCAGGTCCGCAGGGGATGCCTGCTCCCTGCTTCTGACGGCTTCACTACGTGCCGCGCCAACTCCCTGTCTCGATCTCTGGATCATCCACCTATCATACCACTCCAAATCATCCCCCATCAAGTGCTGTGAATGCCAAAATTAAAACATATGTAATCTTTCAAGCCATTCGACAAAAGCTGGTTGTAAATGAGACAACTTTCAGAGAAATTAACTACTTCACCCTTCCACTCTGTGTGACCTGTCGAATTCAAATCTCGATTTATCCCCCAATAAGGGAAGAGCAGCCCCATTGAACTTGAAGGGATTTGTCATTCCAAACCCTCTTTATCTGATGAATCCACCTGCTAGAGAGATTTGAGAGATTTCAGATGGTGGCCAGCCATGGCATCAACACCATCATCATAACTGGCTGCTGGCTATCTGATAGAGAGGTTCCAACTCGTGCTTTTTTCCCCATCATCCTGTTTGTGTGTGTATGTTTTGGAATTTAAGAATAGCTCAAGTTGCAGGTGGTTTGACTGTAGGTGTGGTTCTGTTTACCTCCTGTTCCGTGAGTCAGGGGCAATTTGGCCAGCCCGTGGCCCTCACGCCCCCGAAACAGGCAGTCACTGCTAATCCCCCTCCATCCCTGAGTAATCCCAGACAATCCTGGGCTAATCCCAAGTTGATTCAGAGGCACTCCCAGCTGGGTGTCTCACACAGAGCTATGCCAGGTCAACATAGACGCAGCGGGCAGGCTGGATATGCTATGATCCTATAGTAATACAGCATAAGGAGAGTGTGTAAAGTGGAGAAAAGGGGCAAAATAAAACCCTTATAGGATGTAGAAGTAAAGTGGTACTAATGTTTGTGTGTATTATAGTAGATGACAAAGCAGTGAGCTGATGTTAACCATATTTTTGACGCCTCCATCAAATCAACCACCTTTATTCTGAGCTCTGTCCTTGAGGGTTGGCTTTGCAACATTTTTACCCCTACAGCTTGAACAGAATAAAATTGAAAACTTTATTATGTATTAAATATTCATAAAATGGAAATTCTTTTTCAGCCCCCTGGCTTGCTGAGGCAGACGAATGAAGCCCACAGAAACATACAATGACAGAGGAACACACACATCACACGCTTGGGCCCAGGAAGCTACTTCCCATTCAAATCATACCCCTTTAATACAATGGGCTTGTGAAGAGGGTTCTAAATAATGAATGAACCAGTGGCTAAGCTTTTCCAGAAAGACACACTGCCTGGTCCCTTAATACTGAAAAGAACAGATGGAGTCATAAGTAGTTCTGTGACTTTTTTTTAAATCACGGACATCCACCCTCATCATTCCTCAATCACAACTAATGTAATTTGGTAATAAAGCAAAAGAGGTAAAGGGTTATAGTTTACAGGCCGAACAAAGTCAATTAAGCTGAACGATACTTTTGAGGATGTAGCTTGAAATCAGCTTGAAATCAGCTTGAAATAGGCTCACATTAAGGTTTTAGAATTCTAATAGCTGATTTAATTATTTAATAAATACCAAATCCTGGGATGGGATTCTTTGTCCTGAGATTAAAAGGTGAAGTTCTTTAAAATCAGATTTGACATGTTAACAGTTTCCAAAACACACAGGTGGAACAGCATGAGGTTTTTCCTATGACCTAAAAGAACGGAACTGTCTTCAAACTAAGGAAGGAAAAAAAACATTAATCCAATGTATCAGATTACAGCTCAGTATTTCTTGAACAGATGTTTTATATTTACCCTTAAAAATGCCTTTAAGACTTATTAATTTGCTTCTTGCAAAACTAACAATACCAATCAACTCCACTGCTGTTTTTTTTTCCTTAAACCTGCAAACTCAGTTTAATTTAGACACTGTAGAGGCCTCTTTAGAGCAGACAATCAATGAAGTTTAATGACTATCAGTGCTGGAGCTTAACACACATCAAGGTCTGATTGAACTACACAATCCACCTGTATTATGAAGCCAGTATGGGTGCTCAATAAACTATGTCTTAATTGTTCTCACAAAAATGTCTAACTGCCACAGCCTTGTGTGTTAAGTGATTGTGCCCTATTGGCCACTTTGGCTTGATGCCAAACACACTCTTTTGTCACCATTCCCATTGTGAGTAAGGCATCAATATTGGGAGTAGATACTGATTGAAAAGGGTAGAATTTGTTATAGTGCCCAGTAATTCATCTGAAATAACCTGACCAACTGGCACAGGTTCAGCTGTGGTGGATGGTGTTGTGCATAAGGGGTGGGAATAAGAGGTACCACGAGGGGCCTCTCCAAACTATACAAAAGAGTACCCTCAAAATGCCCCAAATTTGCCCATCCCCCTTTATTAGGCCTCCTTCAGTATCCACTCTGGGTTTTCCCACTCACACACAGAGGAGCAAGGAAACAGGTCAAATGGTTTATAAGACCCAACTTGTGGCAAATGTGCACTCATTCAATCAGAACTTAGTGAGAAACTAAGGACTGTGAATGGAGTCTGGGAAACAGCAAAAAGAAACCACTCACCCGATTCAAACAACCTCAAGGGTGAAGCAGTGTGGTGCGCTTGCCCAGCTAAGAACACAGCAGCTGTTCTTGTAGTGGCACCGGGTAAAGCCGTTTGCCACACTCGACTGGTATTACCAAACCATTTCATGCAGAATGGATCCATTATGTATTGTCAAAGGGTATCCCTCCATGGTGCACATTCATTTGATAAGCCCAAATCAACGGGGAGTAACAGAAGCACTAACTGTGTTTATTGTGATGCTGTTTTTGCCTGTGCAGAAGGCAGGAGGGATCAGGGGGAGGGGAGATTTCAACACAAGCAGTTTTGTTCAGCACAGGAATGAGTTTTGTCAGCTAAGCCTGTCTCCAGGCTATTGGTGGAAATTAGCGCCAGCTAAATATTCGCTTTCCGTGATTGATGTTACGGCTTGGGTTGTCCCTTTGAAGGGAAATAAAGAATTTAGAGCCATGTGGATTAAAAGGGACAGAGTTGGGAGAATTTTATGCGTCAGAGGGGGGACTTGAAGTGCAACTGAAGGGCCTAATGGCAGCACAGATATGGCAAGATGAGGCTCTGACAATAAAGTGTATCAAAGAGAAAAGACAAGCAAAAGTTTGACAGTGAGTACAAGAAAGAAAATTGGAAATTGTTTCTGTGTGTGTATGTGTGAAAGAGAAAGAGAGAAATGTAGTTATTTGCCTGAGAAGCCCAGAGCCAGATGATTAAAATCCCTTTAGGAGGCTTCTTTAAGAGAGACAGATGGGCAGACAGGCCTGTTTTGGAATGCAATCAAATTGAAAAGATTAAAAAGGAGTCTCTTTTATTAGGAGGTGAGAAACAGTTACTTCTCTGCCACATGCCATCATCGCCTCCACAGCAGTGGTCACGACTGCATTGGCATGCAAAGCACATTGAAGCCCTTGTTGGGAAAGAAACAAACCTGAGATTTGGAATTGCATATATCTCAGTGCATCACTGAAGAATTTCTGAGGACTGGCAGGAACTCTATTTTTTGTTGACCAAATGTGCTCTACAGAAAACAAAAAAATAATAATCTTACAGGATTTTTACAAAAGAGGTTTAAGGTTAATTCAGGGGCTCACAAGTTGGCATATTTTCTCAGAACAAACTTTACTTACTTTCAGCACCAAATCTGAACTGGTACAGTTTAAATGTGCATTTCCTTGGCTGCAACTGTATTTGAATAGACTGAGTTTGCACAGTAGAGCAATTCAAGCACTGTGAAAGGTGCTCTGAATCCGACCCTATTATTCCACAACACTGCAGGAGTGCCATTTATAAAAAGGCTTAAAATGGAAAGCAAGTGTGTGGTAGCGTGTCTGGTAGCCTAAGATCAGGAAGTGGCTGTGGAGAGGGGTGTAATGGAGTTAGTGGGGGATTCCTGCCTGACTGTGCACTAATTGCAGCCAATAGCTAGCGACTCATCAGCTGTGCCCACCTTGGCGCCAAGGGAAGGGTTGGCATTGGGGTGGAAGGGTATGGGATAAAGAAGAGCTGCCACAGCTTTTGGGGATAAAAATAGATGCTGACAGATTAGAAGAGCATCTGAGACCCTGATAGGGGATCGGAAAATCCGCTCTACTGTTGCCAAAGACAGCCGAGAGTTTCCGGTGGGCGCAAAGGGGACACAATCTGGGCATCACGTCTGACGCCCACACACAGAACGGGGGTGCCTCAGAGTTGGTGTGAGCACATGAATAATCGCATGCCACAGTACAGCATGGGTGTGGTTTTTCCACTGGGACCTGCGAGGTAGGCAGACCTCACACCCTCCCACAGAGAATTCACACAACAGGTGTTTGGGCTGGGCCACCTGTGGGGCCGGCCGCCTGCTCGCACTTCACACCTCAACTAGGGAGCCAACTAACATTTTCCACTGGGTTCGCCATGCTTTTGTTAAAGACCAACACGTTTCTGGAGAGGCTTTTACAGCTCTTTTTACAAGATCTGCAAAATATGTGCACATGCAAGTGTGTGCAAGTCAATCTGCATTTATGAGAGCATGTCTGTCAATATTTTTGTATCAGTCCATTTAATAGCCAACAGTCACAGTGTGGATTTGATTATACAGAAACCTCCCTCTGCTATATACAAAGAAACTGTCAGCCAACAATAGAATCAATGCAGACACAGTTTTTCACACTCAGGCTCCACATAATCTCATTCATAACAATAAGAATCTCATTTCCTACATTCTAAAGGTCAGTGCACACCTCAGATCACACTTTAATAAAAATCATTCTCAGCGTTTAATTTAATTTCAGCAGAGCAGGAAACTCATAGGCAGCCATGCACATGGCATGCAAAATTCATCAGATTGTCCCTTTAATTGCTTCAATTTCACACTATAGAGAAGAATGACCACAATTATTGAGAAGAAAAACATAATACACAAACAGGGATCACAGGGGCACATGTGCAAAGGGCACAAAGACAAACACTCAGACAAAGGACAAACCCACTTATGATCGTGCAAGTCGATAGTAAGGTTTTCTTATATTTCAATTATGAAAGATTTGGAATTTTGAGACATACATTTTGTTACATCTTTGCCTTAATACATTTTAACCCTCATATAAACTGGCAAATTGTACCAAACAGTTATATATTCATGCTCAAACACACACACACACCTATGTAAAATTGCATCCCTTCTTACACACATGTACAGGCAAACATGACACAAAGCCTGGCACACTGGGCACGCTCATTACTGCAATGCCAAGCTACCAGTTGCTAAGGAGACCTGTGGGAGAGGGAGGATTCCTTGTTGTTGCCATAGCAGCCAGCTTCCTCTCCCTGCCAACTCTCTCCCTTAGGGAGAAAAAAAAGGCAGGGGTAGGGGGTGAAGTGGGTAGAGGTAGGGGGCAGCAGTTTAATAGGGCTGTGAGGTGCAGGGGAACTTCATTAGCCATCACCATCCACTGCACCACCAATGGTCCCCATGAATGCCTGCCCACATGCTACATTTCAGCTCGCAGACTTCCACTTATCCACACACAGACGATGGACCCCCACTTATTCATACACCTATATGGAGAAGAAGAATGGATGAGGGGCGGCATGGTTGGAATGAAAAGCATAGTTTGTCTGCACATGGGAGAGGTTGAGAGGGCAGAGGTGGGTGAGGCACAAAAAGAGGGTATTGAACACGGGGGCCTGCTTGGAGAAGAGGAGTCGTAGGAATCTCAATCACACAGGCTTTGGTAGTTAAAAGCGACATGGAGACAATTCCCTGTGTAAATGTGTCCCCCCTCTAAATGAGCGCTGACCTTCGGTGACAATCTCATTCCTTTACACCACAGAAAAGCGCTGTGCACTCTCACATAAACGTACATCATGCACGGCAGTGTTTTTCAGTCCTGTTCTTGGGAAACTCCTGCCCCAACACAACAAAGTCAAATGAATGGGGTCAGTCATCAAGGTCTTGCCTAGAGTGATACCAACCCATTTAAATAATATATAAATATAATATATACATGTTTTAACTGTCTGTGTCTGTATTTTAGCTTCTTTACATTGGCTCCCTGTATAATTCAGAATAGAAATTAAAATCTTACTTCTAGTAAACAAAGCTCTCAACGGCCAAGCTCCATCTTGTATTAAAGATCTTATTGTTATATGTTTTCCTAACAAAGCTTTCAGTTATCAGACTCCTCTCTTGTTGAACCAATTTCCAATTTATATCTGTGAGGCTGACACCCTGTCAATTTTTTAAAACTAGGTTTAAGTCTTTCCTTTTTGATAAATCTTATAGTTAAGTATAGGCTTAGACTGCTGGAGGAAACGGATCACATTTCCTCACTTTGCTGCTGTCTTTGCTCTCTCAACTCTCCATGTTTGTACGTGTAATTATTTCATTCATTAACTTGTGCACTTCTCTGTTTTTCTTCCCAAAGAAACTACATGTGGAGCACTTTGTCTGAGTCTCCTTCCTGTCCTCTCAAACCCCAGCCAATCAAGGAAGATGGCGACATTTCCTGGGCCTGGTTCTCAACTTTTACTAACTGGAATTTTATAATATACTGTATGTGAATGTTTTGCATATAATAAAAATTGAACCGATTGTAGTTGAACTTAAATTTGGATCTGAAATGGATTTATGATTTGGACTTATAGTGCCCTGAGATGCCTTTTGTTGTGAATGGGGTCTATATAAATAAACTGAATTGAATTGATTTATATGAGCACAGCTTTAAAAACAGATAAAAGGTTTAAATCAAAAAGAGTTTGGCTGAGAAGAGTTGAAAAGAGTGCTCAAACATTTCCTTAAAATTTATAGATTTTTAAATAATCTAAATATCTTTACTTATTGTCATCCAAAGGAAACAAGTGCTGCAGTTCTGTCAGGAAATCTCATCTAACCCACTGCTTGGTTAGATTCAAAGAACATCTCTGGTTAGGTTTAGGCAATGTTTTAAGGAAAATTTTAGAAATCAGAATCACTTGTTTAGATTTAGAAATTGATTGTTGTCTGGTTCAACAACCATTCTTTCAAAGTTTCAATTTACGCTAAAAGACTTGCCTCTGCATCGATTTTTGATACTGAGAAAGACAGACAAAAGGGGGAGACCGAGATTCTAAGTTTCAATAGTTTAAATCAGTCATATTCTGAGATTATTCCTTGCAGGCTTGCATTCTGTGCCAAAAAAAAAAAAAAAATTCTAACTTTTTTTTATTTCTCTTATTAAGTAAAGTCCAGGAAGGATCCACAAAAACAGATGTTCAAATATTTTAATTGCTGAAACAATATTGTAATGCATATCTGCATTTCATCTGTTTAGTAAAATACGCACTGTTGATTCTACAAATCATGGGAGTTTAATATTAATCCAGCATCATGTGGACATGGTCACAGAGGCAGGATGTTTGTGAAATCAAAAAGAAAAGAGCTCTCAAGCAGCATCAGAATGATTTCTGTATGCAGAAGGAGTGCTTCGAATATTTACAATCTGATAACCCATGATACCCCCGGCTGCCTTAAATTCTCATATTTTAAGTGCCATGATACAGTACGAACGAGGAAGGGTATTGATTTTGTTTGAATGAACTTGGTTTGTGTGTACACTGAAGAATGCCACCCACCCGCACAACCTCTCCACCCCGACCCAAGCTTGGCCAACTGAGTGCAAGCTCATGAAGACAAAAAAAAAAGAAGAATGGTTAAAAGAGGACATTCCTCTCCAGCTGAGAGGAATGAGAAAGATGGGGGCAGGAGGGGCAAGAAGAAACAGAATTTACCACTCCTCCCTCTTCACTCTATTTCCTGAAACAAAAAGCACCCAATTAAGTCAGTTTGAGTTAGGGTCTTATGTGCGTGCGTGTGTATGCGTGCGTGTGTGTGTGTGCGTGTACCCAGACCAAGAGTGTGCATTCAATGAAAGGAAAATGGGGGCCAACGTACTGTAAGTTGTGAGACTGTCTGAGAGACGGAGAAGGGGAGGAGGAGGGAGGTTTGCTGTGTGTGTGGGTGTATAAAAAAGGGGGGACAACTCTCCCACTCTAGCCTAAGAGGGCCAAACTTGCTCTCAGCTCCTCGGCAGGAGACGCTGAAATATTAATCGCTAAGCTCCAGCCGCAGACTAGAGAACACAATCGCTTCAAACTCCCACCCTAATGAGTGTGTTCATGAATGGCTAATGTGCACAGATGGGGGGCTGATGACTGGATAGATCGCAACGGGGTGGTGAGGAAGGGAGACGAGGAAAGGAGCAAAGGCGGGGGTGAAATTTTGGCAGGGCCTTGTGGTAGTGGTGGTGAGGGGCGGCGCAGGCATGCCATGACCTTTTAAGAGGCTCCTGAAAACTTAATTAAGGCTAGCCCTCCGCTACTCTTTCTTCCTTTTGCTTCCTCTTACATACATACTCGTGTAGATCTTTGCATGCCTGCACACACACACAATTTTCTATGATTCCCAGTGTTTTCCTCCTTCCTCCAAGCATGCACTGATCATTTACCCCATTTCCCTCAGCATATACACCCCATGGAACTGATGTATAATACATTCATAGTGATAAATTTCTAACTCATGTAGACATAAAAAAAAACACCTTTTTGTAAAGTTAAAATGGGCAAATATAGAAAACTGAAAATTACAAGGAAAAATAATCCACAAGTGCCCATTAAATTAGTAAAAGCAGGTATATTTTTTCTCACCCGCACACAGATACATCTCAAAAAGAGAAAAGAGTGCACAAAGTGGGGAGCTGTTTTACCCAAACCAATATTCATTTCTGCATTTGAGTTACATCTCACAAATGAACTGAACCTTAACAGAATCTTGCAAACCAGAGCACGTACAGGCCAAAACGCCCTCTCAATTGGAGCTTGTTGTACAATGAATGTTAACACTTCTTATGCAACTTTTATGACTGAGTACGACCTTTTTCTCACCCTCCTACTTTCTGTTCCTGTATCCCTCTGCCTTCATCAATTCATTCAAGAAGCAGCAATGTCAGAAATGTCTTAAAAACATGCAAGCACTAACAAAAACACAGGTTAATACTTCTTCCCAGGATTCGTCATTACCATAGAAGCCACCTACGGATTAAGAGCACCCAGCGTGTGGACGCACATACAGACCCACACACACATACAACAACATGGACACTCTCACTGCATCTAATTAGAGGAGTGAGAGGCTGTGACCTAATTCTAAACCTTTCGTGGTAGTCTGGATCAGGACATCAGCCAGGATTAGACTGAAAATATTTAAGAAGTCTCATACAGACAAGTATGGAGATGGAAAAGAATTCTTTGGGGTTTATTGATGGGTACAGTTTGGAGTGAAATGTAAATATTTACCTAAATAAAAGATGGTACAAAATGGTCTTAGATAATATGTTGTCATCATTGTATGTAACCATACAATGGCAAAATTTGTTCTCTGCTTTTGACCTGTCACACAAGAAATACACACAAGTGGAGCCGTGGGCAGCTTTTTAAGCGCCCGGGGAGGAGTTAGGGATCAGGTGTCTTGCTTAAGAGCACTGCAACATATGGGCATGGCAGGGAATTGAACCTGTGACTTTCCAGTCCCAAGACAGCCACCCTACCACTGTTCCACATGACTGCATGACTTGTTTATAAACAACGACAGAGAAATATGCAATGAGACCAAGAGAAAATACTGGGAATCTATGCAACTTTCTAGCATATATTACTTGGTCAGAATCAATTTATAAATGCCAGTTCATAAGGCTTCCTCACAAAGATGTTCCCTATCTCTGCACTTAAGTAAACAGTCCTGAACTGATAAATTGGTCTATTAAATTGCCCATAATCACCTGTATATTCAGAATTTTTTTTGGTGTCTTCTTGAGTGGAAGAGATGTTGGCAATGTACCTAACAGGACACCACGTCTGACAACAAAATACCAATCTAATTATGATTTAACATCAACTTAGGTTACCTCTGTTGCATTATGGGATTCATTTGGGTTTCTTTTTTTAAACTTTTATATTTTAAAGTATGTATATTTGCTGAATTACTCAGATGTAATGTTATTATAGAACACATATTTCTGTAAGGTAACAATCTTGTAGCACATTTATTTTGCTTCTCTCAGACTTCAAGAAGCTGAGTTCAGGAAAGATCTAAGGTTTCTGTTTACTAACAACAGTAGTTCAAGCATCAATTACTACCTGCATATTTCTGTCATTTAAAGTATGAAATCGGTGCATTTTACATGACTTCCACGTACCAATATGCAAGTGTAAAGTGCAATTTACAGAGAAAAAAAAAATAGACTGAACATTTTAAGTAGCTTGGCTTTTTATTTCAAAGCAAACCATTCTGCATATCTGGAGAGCAATTTCAAACCCTGTTAACCTTTGTGTTTCTTTACTGTCTAACCATTTTCACAATGTCTGCTTAAAAAAAACAAAAAACATTGCCATCAAGCACACAGTCCAAAAAAAAGTTGCTGATAGCATCATTAACCAACATGTTGTACCTGGTAATTTTTTGATGTTTCACAACTTTGCATTGTATAAACCTGAAGACAGACACAGCTGGACGGAGGCAAACAATAAGTGCATGTGAGCACCACTGAGGGGGCTTTGTCATTACAGACAGTATTGGTCACACACACAAAAAAACCCATCTGTCAGTGGGTTTGCATGAGCTGGGACATGTATGTGAGGTGGTGCTGCACCTCTATATGTTCAGTATATGTCACAGCTTCCTGGAATGGGGGAAGGGGGGCAGAGTTTCTGCCTGAGCACAGCTGTCAGTGGGCATCACTCAGCCCTGCAGTGTGGCAGTATGCGAGGATCATTAGTGGAGACGGAGGGAGCGAGAGAGGGAGCAGAATGTAGAAGAGTAAAGGAGAACAGGGGAAAGAGGGGCAGTGACTGCGTGAGTCGAGCAGCGCGTCTTAATATCTGTCTTGAGAGCATTACACACACAGCAATGCACATTCCTTCCAGTCACGCGATCAGCCCACCTCAAAGACCCCAGTACAGTACCTTCCTCTGTCATTTTGCTCCCCTCCACCTGTTTTACCCTGTTTAACCCTTCATATCTGACAGATTATCTCTGCTCCTTCCTGTATTGACCATGCACGCCCTTTTGAAAGCAATGGTCATGTAGTGTTTTTTACCCCATTCAAGGTATGTCCAACCTATTTCCCTTCTTCTTTAGCATGATTCCCTTCCAGCCCTTTGCTCTTATTTTCACCCACTCTGCATCCCACAGCTGATCTTTTCCTTGCACTGAGCATCATTACTACTTGACCTACTCTTAACCGCAGCAAGGTGAGACAACTGTTCAACACATTTCTACTTCTTTTAACTTCATCTCTTACTGCATCCCATCTGTTTGTCCGCTGCAGTTATATGCACCATCCCATCATTCTTTCTATCATCAGCTTCTACATTTGTTTATTTACCTATCAATCAGGCCTTTTGATGGACTGATGACCTGTCCTGAGAGTATCTCACCACACTGGCTGCTGGGCTCCAGTCCCCCCTGGGACCCTGACTGAGAGTGACCCATCAATACCTTCAGTTATCTGAGTTTAAGTCAGTATATTTTATGTTCACGGCCACTGATGTACCATCATCATCCAATCCCTGTATCATTTCCCTTGCTTGCTTTAGTGAGGAAAAAAAAAACTTCTGATTTCCTTTTATCCCTCCAGGTCCTCTGACCTGTGCAGCAATGCCCCGAGCTGAATAACAAAATCAACATGTCTGACATTTTAAATAAACAGAGCAGCCTCTAAGAAGGCTAGCTGTGTTAGCACAAGTGCAAATTCGCCCCTCGGTCTGCTTAACTCGGACGGTTTCCAGGTTCAGGGTTCCATCTGTTTGCATTACTGTCATAGCATTTATCACACACAGATTAGGCCGATTCAGTAATACACTTGTCCCAGTGAAACATTAGTAAGCTTGGTGTTGGCACCAGCTGTGAGTGCAGTTAAGCACTACAACCCAGCTGATGACAGCACTACGGCAATATCATGAGGTTGAACAAAGTATCCTGGCCAGAAGCCAGCTCAGCTGAAAAACTGAGAGGTTTCTGTGCGGACGGAGTCAAATATAAAACTGGCATGTGAACACTTGTACCGGGTGCATGTCACTGAACAGGTGCAGTGAAGGACAGCCTTTTTAAACATTAAAACACCCATTTTTAGGTCAAGAATGGCAGACCTATGTTCTTATTTCTATTTGAGAAATAATCTGTTTGTCCCAAAAGACTATAAAAAGTTGCCATATTTATCTAAAAAGTAATGGATTTGGACTTTGTCCTGAAAAGGTATTGTGTCAAATAGAGATCAGCTGGCATTGACTCCTTCACTACAATTTATGTAAAGAGTAGCTTCTCATTTTATTAGCAACCATATGTACGGCTGTTTCAGGAATCACACAAGGACAACAATGTCAGGATTCATGGGTTCAAATTGTTTTATACCGTGGGTCAGGCAGCTTGAGGTAATATTTTTACACATATATTGGCTACCACAGAATCTAGACATTGATAATTCTGCTGAAGATGACTTTTAATTACCTATCCATCTCTCCCATCACCAACATGATATAAATGTTCCACCAAATCCACTATTTGTCCCATAGTTTCCTATCCAAGAGCTTTAACTTATTATCGTAGTAAAATAGCATCACAATATGTGCCCTTTCTCACCTCTGTCTCTTGAGTGATCCTCACACACTCATATATATTATTTAAAGAAACAGTTCTTTTTCCCATACGCAAAATTGGAACTTCCAGAAATTCAACTTTTTTCTAAAGTTATAAACACACACACAAGCCCACACACAAAGCCTTGACCCCGGCAGCATCCCCTCAGCTGCCCTTCTGGCACCTCATTGCCACTCATCTAGATCTCGCCCCCGCCAGTCTTTAGACACGGATCACTTGTAAGGATTTGAGAAAAGACTTCTCTAAGCTGATTGGAAAGGGAAGGGGGCAAATTATCATTGCACAACTGAGTAAAAAAATGTTGTGGGTCATGATTTGCCTTATGTAATAGACGGTATTTATGTGTGTCTTCTTCAACAACCCCCTTCCCTGCCTGCTGCCCCTACCCCATGCCATTTACCCATTTTGCACTAATTGAGAGATCTTTTTTCAGAGGCTGTTATTGCATGCTTTTAATTATTTATTTTGACAAGAAGCAATCTGGTGGCTAGTCAAGAGATTGTGTATGTGTGGGACAGAATAAAAAAAGAGCAAGACTAGGTCACTGTAGCTTTTTGAGTAAATCTGTGCTTGAGGGCAAAGCTGTAAGTTACCTGTACTTTATGTTTGTTGGGGTTTGCATATCTGACCAGTATAAAATGTACTCTGTATGTGTGTGCATATGTGTGTTAAATCTTGGAGTGCATGGCTTTCTCAGTGCAATGGGACTGCACTAATGGACCCACACTTGAGCTGAAGTGTGCAGAGTGTAGCTGAAGTGCAGCCAAGTCTAACTTCCAGTCCTGCTTGGAAGCTCTATAATCTACTCTCTACTATTCTGGTTCTCCATTTCACTCACTTCTTTCCCCGTCTTTCTATCGCTGTCTCTATCAATTTAATTTTTCATCCCTTCTTCGTTGACTTGCACCAGCCTCCCCTGTCTCCCGAATGTCTCCCCATTAAATCTCTTTATCCTGGTTCGGAAAATGGAGAGACACGAATCAGCATCCTCACTGGCTGGCTGTGGACTTTTCTTTTCTTCTCATTCACTGTGCAGTAAAGAGAATGAAATAAGGAAAGGCGACATGTAACCACCAGCAGTCGTGACCTTTATCAAGCTCCAGCGCCTGAGGCAGGGTGAGTGAGACATTAAGAAAATGACTGAGCATTATTAACCCCGACTTACCAACACTCACATTTTGCCATATTATCTGGTCAGAAAAATGGCCCTGATGTTTTTTTTTTATTTACATACACTGTTATTGACAGGGATAAGCTATGACCAATTGATCTAACTGAGGCTAACACTTGCATATTCTAAATCATGTCACATAAGGAAAAACAAACTGCAAGACCAGCCTGGTTTGCCAACTTAAATTGCTCATCCAAGATTGATCCCATTTCTGCAAATGCAAGTTCCTGCTGAGAATTGATGTTTTATAATAAAACAATGTGCAAGCTCTTCAAATAATTTCTCAACCTCAAAAAAATAAAATAAAATAAAATAAAATAAAATAAAATAAAATAAAATAAAATAAAATAAAATAAAATAAAATAAAATAAAGCTGGACTTATGATGTGCCCACGATAACCCTGACAGTTGGCGTCTCAAAGAATCTGTATTTCTAATAAGACATCACCTCTCTGTCTCTCATTCCCTTTTCCTTTTCAGGCACTTTGCACATGCACATGACTGGCACATGTGCATGTGTGGCCATCCCTCTACTCCAGTCAATCAATGAGCAGAGACAATTCCCAGAGTGACATTTACAGAGAAGAAAGAGAGCCATTTATCACTTTAGTTTTGGGATAATAAAAGAATGACTGAATGAGCCTGTGTGTGCGTGTATGTGTGTGTGAGAGAGAGAGAGGAAGACTGCTAAAGATGAAAAGGGGATTTCAAAAGCACATGAAAGGAGCAGGAGAAATAAGCGAGGGAAGAGGGAAATGAGTGATAAAAAGGCTACTTTGTGAGGAGGACTGTGTGTGTGAAATAGAACAAGGGAGGAAATAAGGGAAAGCTGCGAGTGACTGACAGTAAAAAAGAGAGCATGGAGAAAAAAAAGGGTAAAGGGGGGAGTAAGAGCCTGAAGAACGGGAAGAAAAAAGGCAAAAGAGACAGGAGAGGGGATAGAAGAACGCTCTTGGCTCAGAGAAAAAAAAAAAACAAGGAGAAAAAGCAGAAAGAGAGAAATGAGTCCAAGTGAAAGACAGAAAGGTAAAGGCGCCCGTCTGGAGGCACAGCGAGGCAGACGTGGCGGGTTCATTCAGGGCTATGAGCAGACTTAGAGTTCAGACCTCACACGGCCAGCATACTAAACACAGGATCCAGTGTCCTGACCCAGATTTATTCCACTGACATACAAATCTAAAGGGGAAAGAATTTCACCCCCCTGTGTGACTGTGATGCTCCTCAAACCCAAGCCTTACCCCCTCCTCAATCCCAGCTGGTCTTACGTTCAGATCATAACCTCCTTATGCATATGATGGCTCTCCCACACAGATTTGCTTATGCATGGCTTGTTTCACAAACACAAACCTACTGGCCCAAAAAAATCATACATGTCAAGTGACTTCCTTCCAGAGCTTTTGACCTTTAAGCTGAGCTGATGTTACAACTCATGGGAGTCGACACCATCAGCCACCCCAGGTGACCTCTGCAGCTCCATCCATCAGCACTGGGCTCGTGGTTCAGCCGCAGCACATCAACCCATTAGCATAACAAGCATCTTTTACGGGCATAACTCTTGACTTCTCTCCGATTCCCTCCAGTTTTACCCATCCACCTGTTCCAATCAGTCAGCATTAACTACATTTCCCTTTGTGCCGGGGCCTCCTCCATCACTTGCGGGACCGCCAAGCTCAGGTAAACTGATCGCAAGCCCTCACACACTCCACTTTCTCTTCCTACAACCCTTTGGCCTGTGACAGGGACTTGATGGACAAGCACAGAGAAAAGCGAGCGACCTGGTACACGGCTGCCAGGAAAGGTCTGGAGATGAAGCGCTGTGAAATACATCGTTTACGTTGGCGTACATCATCTTTTTCTCAGGGACAGACATAGCAGTATGCACGCACGTAAACACACATGCACAGGACCATCAATCCCTTGCATACAGGAAGAGATATCAGACAGGGAGAAAAATTGAATTAGGAAATACGGGCACCGTGATTTGTGGGGAAACCAGTTTTGAGGCTGGGAGAGAAATACAGCTTAGAGCGCACTTCATCTTAAAGCGTGAGCAAAGGGGAAGAAGCATCTGTGTTGTTTATCTAAAGCTCCCCCATCTAGTTACAGTGGCATGATTTGAAATATTCATATACATGTATGACAAGATCAGGCCCATTATGCTGATCTCTTTGCAGGGTTTCACTAAATGGACTGGATGGAAAGCCATCAGTCAGTGTAAATTACAGTATGAAGACAAGATACATTACATAAGCTTATAGATGGTCATGAAGAGCGGTATTATTGTAGTGTGATATCAATCACGTTCTACAATGTCATCAATATGATAATATGCTCTGGGCGATTTCAAGGATAAACCCATCATTATAATATTTCACAAAGCCTATAATGAAAGAAAACATATTAGGGTTTGTGTGCTTCATGAGGTACGAATGCTTTTTTTTTTTAATGAATCTGTAAGTAGACGCATGGCACTTCAATTAAATACCTGTGCACAAACTATGTAACCCAAAAGAGCTGGAACTAATGATTATTGTCCTTATAGCCCGTTCTTTTCTTGCAAATGACAATTAATATGAGTTCAGTTGATCAACTCAACCAATAATTGATTTTTTATTTTAACACTACAACTTCAGCCTTCAAACTGATTCTTTGTTGACCAAAAACTTTAAACATTCCACAGCATTGCCCATACAGCATACGCTCCAGAATTAATTGGAAATATATGAGGCACATCTTTAATTACCAATAAAAACGGCACATTTGAAGTGTGTTACGTTATTAGAATGTACGTTAACATGAAGCTGACTAGCCAAGGGGTGTCTTGCTGTGATAGAGGTGAGTACTGGAGACGGGGCAGAGTAGAGCAGAGGCGGCCCTGTAGTGGTGAAGAAAAAGACAGAGCGAGTCAACCCAGCGTGACTACCGCCTGCCTGAGTGGAGCAGCCTGCCTGCAATTAAGGTGGAATCAGGGAGAAATCTGCGCTGCCTTGATAATGAGCCTCGTCTGAATTATTAACGAGAGCTGTTCCCCCGGGACCCAGGCTCCCACAGAGCCCATCAGCCCCACCACCACCGCCACCGCCGCAACACACCCACACAAACACACAGACACACTCATGAAGAGAGAAAGAAAGAAAGGGGGGAACATTCACATCTGCACGCACAACCGCAATCACGCATTATGCACATTGACACAGATGAGCAACAAGCATGCCGCCACAGACAGGGTTCAACATTTCAAGCATCATAAAGGCTAACACATTTTCTTCCTAAGTGACCACTCTCAAACCAAAAAAAATACGTTTTTTTTTTTTTTCTTGTTTTGTAGCTACTTTAAACATATCATAGGAATAGTTTGGATTTTTTGAAACAGGGTTCTGTGAAGAGGTTATGAACAGTACATTTTTTACCTGGTGTAGATAGCTCTCTGAAAAACCTCAGTTTGGAGAAATAAAGAGTAGTTCTGACCAAATTGATGAGCTAATGGCTAGTCCAAGCAGAGCCAAGACTAAAGCAGATTATTGCCACCCAAAAACATCTCCAGTCTCGTGAATGTGATTTTGGAAATCTACTTTGATTTTGGACTTGCTCAGAAATCAGCTCTATTCCTCTAAACTAAGGTTGTTCAGACAGGCATCTTCAAGTACTATACTTACTGCTCACAACCTTTTCATAGAAAACTTTTTTAAAAATCCAAAAAATACCATATATCCCACTTGTCAGACAAACACTTCAACCTTCAACTCCTGTTTATTTGGCCCAATGCATCAACAAAAGGAAAATGGTGTTCTACGTTATACTAAGACACTTCATTTAAAAAAACACTTATTTTGTAATAACATTTTAAAACTATTTTATATGTTAAAAAAATGAAAAAATGCTTCTTTTTAAAAGTTTTTTTGATATTAATGCTAACTTAACAGACAATAGTTTGTGAGACTTATTTCTTCTTGTTCCGCAGCCTCTCTAAACTAGCAAAGTGAGCAGCCACATGGATTATTGCCAGAACTTTAAGTCACAGGAAGGCTTGTATCATCATGGTGTGACTAACAAGTAATCAAGCAAGGGCACATGGGTTTATCCCCCTTCCATTTGAATAAAAAGCAGGTATTGTGAGTGCAAGTCCAGAACTGTGAGTCTACTACTAAATAGATTTTCTGTTCCCTTCTGGTTTCATGACTAACTATATGGAAGTAAAATGATTTGTTTTAATCATGCAGCAGTGGTGTAACACTCAAGGCTTCCCCTGCCCAATTAAATCTCTATGGCATCAAGTCTAACATGACCTCAAAAAACATTGCATACCACATTTTGTCCCTGTATCTGTAACTGGTTTTGCTCAAAATCCGCAGGAGCTTACTAAACCCCGCCACGCCTTCCCTATGAACCAATCGACAAGAGTCAGACAGATTTCAAAACAAATAGGATGGCAAAGCATCACCACTGAAAACCACCTCCCATCATGGTCAGCCCCTTCCTCTCACCCCACCCAAGAACAGAGTGTTCCTCAATGGGTGGTTTGAGGATGATGCACTATAGTGTTGTGTGTTTTCTGCAAATGTGTGTGTCTGAATACTATAATGTGTGTGTCAGAGGGAATACTGGAAATCATCACCCTAAAAAGACAGTTCAAATGGTAAAAAAATTGCAGTTTCTTATTGCTTCACTATGCTGAGAAAAATTTTACAAGCAAGCACTGAACATGTCACCAAACAGTAATAATGAACAGTGATGGGGCTTGATTAAATAATGCTTAAAAAGCTTAAGTTCAAAATACAAATTAGTTCAACTATGTCCAATTGGAAACTTCACAATCTCATTCTTACTATCAGAGCAAAGCTGAACTGAGTAAAATTCAACATTGTTATCCTATTATCGCTAAGATAATGTGAGATATGAGCTTTATCTCAGATAAGAGCAGGCACGCTGCTTGAGGCAGTCTGGATCATGGCTAAAGCTCAAAACCCCGACGCCACAGCACTCTTGGGAAAGACTCCTCACCTCAATTGGCCCTTGTACCTAAAACCACTAAGACAGAAAGAATGTATAGAATGTCTAATGGCTAGAAAGACATTGCATAAGAGGAGAGCCGAGAGATAAAAGGGGAGATAACAAGGGTGTCTAGGAGATATTCCGATAAGAGTTGCCAAAGTAATATCAAAGGCAAAATAATATTGTTTTTCTTATTACTGTCTCCTGATTGCCGTCTCCCATATTTGAATGCATGCCCATGCTTTGGTAATTTGCATGTACATTAATCATTTCAGTGAGAAATAAGCTGTCACGGCTGCCTGAAGGCTCCTGTGGGGGAAATGCAAAGAGAATGGGTTTTTTGGCATCAGGTACCCGGTTGAAGCTAAATATACTGCTCGAACCCAAACTGGCTCCAGGTAAAGAAGGTGTTCATAATCCTGCACCATAAATCTGTCCAGCATGCATCATATGCTCTCATTCAGAGTGAGTATAAGCATGTGCGTGT
Organism: Kryptolebias marmoratus; assembly: GCF_001649575.2. NCBI lineage: Eukaryota > Metazoa > Chordata > Actinopteri > Cyprinodontiformes > Rivulidae > Kryptolebias > Kryptolebias marmoratus. The sequence continues at coordinate 7,690,956 of NC_051445.1, read as the reverse complement.
TTCTGTCTCGCATTCAAATCACTCTGCTCCCAAGAGCCAAGACAGAATAAACTATGAATCAGCAGAGGCCTAGGATAGTTTCCAGTCTGTCCAGACTTTTTTACCACCGTCAAGTGACACAGACTTACATATGTATGTGCACACTAAACAAATCAAGCATCTAATTCTGTACACTGAATGCTTCAAGTTTCTCTATGTCATGCTAAGCCTTGGTCAAACTCGCTCTCTGGTCATTTGTCTAACATTCATTTTTCTCATTCTTACCATTCTTCTTGAAACTCCTTGAGCTAAAGGTTTGAAAGAGTCACTTTTTTACCCATAAATCAAATAGACAAAATCATATGTCCAGTTCTAAATACTTTTTAATGTAAAGATAAGGGTTATGTGCTTTTACAGATGATCACATATACCCGACGACAGTTTTACAGCTCTCCTTAAACTTTTCCCAGAGACAGTTTGGCTTTCCTTCTTACTACGACACAGTCACTGTCACGTTACTTTTGCTTTTTTCTTTGAAGCCTTTTCTGGTCTGGCTGACTTGTGTCAATAAAGGAAGCCCCAGTGACCCTTTGCCCTCCTGGCCCTGCACAGAACTCTACCTAAAGTCGATTTTATAAATAACAGTCTGGTCGCTTTGGATTAAAGCGTCTGAGTGACTGCCTGGCACTCTCGACGACCTGCTGCACAATCCACTGGGATCTGACTGGCCCAAAAGCCAGAAAAAGCCCTGGCACAATAACAACTCAGAAAAAAAAACTTTGTGTATAAAGAAGGCAGACTCCATACACTTATTCTGTAGCTGCAATTGCCCAAAAGGATGATATAATATGCAGAATTTACCATACAGTTTTATTCTAATATGCTTAATACACAGAAAGCACTCATGAATTATGGATTTTTATATTCCATAGCCACCCATGCTGCCACATACAATAAAGCTACCCCCCTCAGCATAACAATGGCCTCATCTAACCCCCTTCAAGTTAATGAACTTCTAGGCGCCTACAGGGCAATCCCAACACCAAGTGCTACTCCATCATTAGAGGCATTATGAAGTCAATAGGGAGACTACATATACCATTCACTGCTGTGACATGCTGTCAGACCAATCAGCGGGCGAAAACACAGACGCCTATAGATGCAGACAGCCCCTCCCCCTGCAGAAGCCCCCAGAAGGATGCATAGAGCAGAACCAACCCTGACGCTTTGTTGCAACAGACGAGTGCTTCTCCAAAGCATAAATGCCGAACGCGTCAAAATGTACACATGGATGGTCACAGACATAAAACTCTGTCGTAAGTACAAAAGTGCTTCAGTGTCACTTGGTAACTTAATTTAGAATTTAGCAAATTTCTTGGCTTTGCTCAGTTTAGCTACTGGGAAATAAATGTCAGAGAAGCTACCAATTCTCTACAGTGCAGTATGACTAAAATCTTTAGTAGAAAGTGTAACACGATTCACAAGAACACAGTTCTATGTATCCTCCCTCCAGTAATAAGCCGATTAGAAAACAATGACCTCAAAATACGGCAACGTTCCTAGAAGTCAGAAGCCCTCAGGGTATTTATAGGAACCTAACAGTTCTGCCTACCTGTCCTGGTTCCCCAGTAACCATCATTGAGCCAGCATCACTTCCTTTCCATTATGAAACAGAGTAGCATTAACTGCTTTTCAAGGTTTTTCTAGAACCCCTATGTTGGACTTAGGCCAGAGTTTAATAAAATATCTTAGACACATCTCTGCCTTTGATCCATCATCCTCAGTCCAACCGTCACCTTCAAGACTCGCAGTCAAATTACAAAGACACACCTCTTAATTTCATTTGGTTTCATCAGCATTTTACCTTCAATTCTCAACCCTCCCTCTCTCACTCGTTTTTCCTGTCTTAACAGAAAAAAGGCAGACAGGTTTATATCATATGTTTTGTTCAAGCATGATAAAGATTAAAATGCTGTAGATGACACAAATATTTTCCAAATTGCAAATGTTCCTGTCAGATATAATTGCCTGAAACAAGTGGAAAATGAAATGTGTGATATGAGACTTGTTTTGTGTGGAGGTAAAGAATTTGTGTTCTTGAATGAACAAAGTGCTTTAACTTTATATTAACTTTGTCAAAGCTAATCCTAATTAGTTACCTATGCAATATTATATCCTTGAAAACTAGAACTGTGATACAAACTGTTATATAAACTGTCAACTACTGTTGCATGCATATTCTAATACCTAAAATAAGACATTTTATGTACTCAAAATTCTTTCAATTGAAACATAATTCTTATTCAAAAGGCAAAGTTTACAACAAACTTGACCAAAATGTACGTGTCTTCATCAGAAATGATAGATTATTCTGCATACAGGTATGCTGCTACAGTGACAATATTCCAAAGAGAAAGGCATAAATGCAATCTTAAAGTGTGTATATATATATATATATATATATATATATACATCACTGTCCCTGACCAAACCCAGGTCAGGCCTGTTACTGACACAAACGATGCCTGCTTTAAATGACTTACCTAATCCCCCTTCATTACCTGGAATGGCCAATGTCTCGCCAGTGGACTGAAATAGCCAAGAAACTCAGACTAACACTGTCAAGGCCCCTAATTTGCAGTTTTATAAATAGCAGACTGGGACTTTGGCACTTTAAGTAAAGAGGCCCTGTGGTTGAAGATCGTAGGGAGTGAATGCCAGCTAATGAAACCTGAGGACACACCTTGGCAGTCAAGTTTAAAGGGACAGGTTTAAAGTGTCATTCAGGTGCAGTGCAATTATGATTGAGGAGACTCAACTGCAGCTGGTGACAGAGTCTGTGTTACGCAACATCACGGCAAGTTTTGACAGGACCTAAATCCTCCAAAAGAAAATGAACTATGAAAGCATGCCAAAGGTTTGATTGCTAATTATCCAACTAGATATCCCACAAAGATAGTCTTTTTTTTAGATTTAGCAAGTAATATTAGTTTGTCTGTAAGAAAGGAACAGCTGGCCAATAAGGAATCATATCTGAATCTCATCTCTTGGTCTTTCTTGAACTTGAAAGATTGTTATTTTACATACTCTCAAAGCTCAGTTCAACAGGACAAACACTGCTGCCCTGTTGATCTCACTGCCCCCCTCTTGCTGTCCTCAGATGGCTATAATGAATAGAAACAAGATGAGGCTGGTAGGGGAAAGGCTGATAACATGGGCAGATGTCCAGGAGGTTAGGCTCTCAGCCAGACAGGCAGGCAGCGGTAGTGGACTGCGGTCAGTTGTGAATATTTACATTGTGGCCAGCTGACCCGTGCTCTCCCTCCCCACAAGTGTCATACTCTGTTGATTCACACATATGTTTTAAAGCCATGAATGATTTGTTGTGGAGGGGCGGAAAATACAGTGACCTCTACTTATCCATGTATGTGGAAATAAATCTGCCGTGATCCAGAGGATAGGGGGATTTTGTGCATTATTTCAAACCTTAAAAATTTTCTGTTGCTATAGGATGGATCTTCACTCCAGTCTATTACATTCTGCCATCAATGATATATTAGAATGACAGACGGCAGTAATGAACTAAGACAAGATAAGGCATGGCACCATTCATGCGTAACTGACACGGAATCCCACGCTAACATGTGTAACGCGCGAGGGGTGAGAGAATAATAATGGCTTAGGGAATAATAATCAATAGGCTATTATCACTGATTAACATGTCAAACCCCGCCACGTTGGCTCCTACAGGGTCCGTTTCTTACCTTCCAGCCAGCTGAGCTGTTACTGTCGCCCTTATCCTTGAAATAGGGCACGTAGCGGACCATCCAGTCGTAAATCTGTGACAGGGTGAGTCTCTTTTCCGGGGTGCTCTCGATGGCCCGGGTAATGAGATCCGCGTAGGACTGGTTCCCCCACGCGTTCCGCCGCGAGGACTTGGCTTTGCGCAGGGACCCGGTCACATCGAGCGCCGCGCCGGCCAAGCACGATGGGTGCGTCGCGCCCGTGGGTGCCAGGGCGCCGGCTGGATGCTTCAGCTCCGCCGGCGTTCCGCCCACGAGCCCGGCTCTGCAAGCCGGCACGTCCTCCGGTTCCACCTTGATGCTGGCCAGCGGAAGACCCCCGCTCACCTCGTGGAAATCCTCCGGACACGGCAGCGGCCAGGTGCACGAGCGAGGCCGGCTCTGCGGCTCGAAATCCGAATCAACCTGATGAGCGTCCAGTTCGTCGTCCTCCATCATCAACATTTATCCTTCAGTTGATGATTTTCTGATTACTATTTTTAAAGGAGGGGGCAAAAACTGTCCTCAGGATCACCTCGCGCTGGAATTTGCCTTGTAACGTGCCTATTAAAAGCTCCGTCAGAATCAATAGAGCCAATTCAGCAGAGGAGTATCATAATGAATGAAAGCAAAATCACAGCCACGCGTGCAGAGATAAGAGAAGTAATAAAAGTAATAACAATTTCTTGTCCATTTTAACCGGAGTGGTTTGAGAGATGGTTGAAAAAAAAAGGCTTCTTATTTAACAATCCATAACGCACTAAATCTCTAAATCAGTCATGGAGGTGGTGGTGTGTGTGGGGGGAGCTTTTCAATCTAGTTGCAGCAACAGATGATATTTCAGATAAGGAGCAAAGCAGCCGTCGATAAATCCTCCAGAAGACAACAGGAAGAATAAAAAAAGAAAGAAAAATCACCGGAGCTGTGTAGAGAGCATCCACTGAGGCGATAACGCGTGATTACCGTGAATTATTAAATCTTCCAGTCTGCGCGGATTATGCTGGCAGCGACATATTCAAGTCCATTCAGCCTGAACAGCACCCAACTGTCTGCAATTATAATGAAGAGGCGTGCGCATATGACGAATCGATCATTGTCCCTGCCTGGGGAAAAAAAAACAACAAAAAAACATATAGATATATAAAGAAAAAAAGAAAGAAAAAAAAAAGAAAAGCCCGGCAATCAAATCCAGTTGTCAGGAAGATAAAAATTTCTCACACCTCCTCTTGCCTTTTTTCCCCCCTCACTCTCTCAGATGCCACACATGTTCTCATTTGCTTACAACTCGCTCCGTCGATGTGAGCCGAGGATGACGCGCCGGCGCGCTGTGTAGTAGGAGATGCTGCCAATTGGAGTGCGCTCACGGAATCAATACTCTCCCAACATGATTACAGCGACACACACACACCCTCTCTTTCTCTCGCTCTCTTTCTTTCTTATTTCCACCATCTTCAGTTAGGATTTTCCTACATAACTTAACGCTAATGATCTTTTTTTTTAGGGGGGGGAGGGGGGCGGCGCACATGTGTGCCAAACCAAACGTTGTGAAACGCGCAGAAACAGGAGCACGGATTCCTCCTGCACAAACCCGTCACGGGCTTTTGTCTCGCGCCTAACAGATTGTCCTGAACACCGCATGCGACGTCCAGAATGCCCCTCCAGGGAGAAGTTGCGGTTTCACCTCCGCTGGTTTAATATTTGTGGGCATTCCGAGCCCACCTCACTGAGTGTAATTTTCTCGGACGATTAGACAGATTTAGTTCAGATTAACAGAGATTAGGTAACCCTAGATTTTTAATCCGAGAGGAGTGGGGCTTTTCAGAGGCCATAATGAAAAAAAAAAGAGAGAGAGAAAAAAATCTAGACTCCACTCAAAAGAGGAAAAATAAAAGTCTCCAGCATATGATCTCAAAACACATTTGTCACTTTGACCTCTGACCCTAGGTCAGATCCATGTGTCTGCTGCTCTTTTAAGACCTGAAAAGGGTCTCCAACCACCTTCTAAAATCTGATAGCTGAGTGAGCAGACAGTCACAGATGCAATTATCCAATATACTGTTAATTTGACAATTAGAGAAATTTGACTCAGTAGATTCAAACTAACCATTATTATCACTCAACTGCAAAAATGTGAAAATGGATTGTAATGTTTTTGCTCATCTCTCTCTCTCTCTCTCTCTCTCTCTCTCTCTTTGTGTGTGTGTGTGTATACATGTATGTATGTATGTTACCAAAATATATCTTAAATCACTGGACAAATTTTATTGAAAATTTCAAAAAGTAATGACTGGATGTACATCTACAGCTGATTAACTATTTAAGTCAACCCAATTCAAGGTGGAACCACAGCCAACTGACAATGAAAAAATTCAAAAATGTCTATAATTCAGTCAATAATATAGATATTAACCTAAAACTTGGTGTGGTTATAGCTGAGAGTCCTTCACAAGACATACTCTAAATGTTACTCACCCACTGAAGACCTTTGTTGAAAACCTTAGCATTAACTGCTGGAGTCAAATCTGGTCGTCTGTTACCAAAACATCTCTCCAATCACTGAATGGATTCAAATGGAACTTTTAGAAAGTAATCACTTGATGTAGATCTACAACTGATTAACTTTTGGAGTCAAGTCGGTTCAAGATAGCCGCTACAGCTGATCGACATTAACCAACACAAAAATGGCTGTAAGTTAGTGAATGTAACAGATAGTGAGCTCGAATCACAACACTTACTCTGAGCGTGGCATCTAACAATATAAGATCAAGGATTGACCAAAATAGCCACAATTTTGTCATTTCTCAACAGAAAATGATTTTAGTCCAAGACTCTAAGACACTAAAGGCGGCAGGCATTCCTTCAAGGAATGCTAGGTCTTTAAACAATTTAGAAATCATATAGCTCATAATCTCGTCTGTGGTCTAATCTTAATTCTTATTCACAGAGTCATTTTGATTGCTGCTGTAGGGAGAATAATGCTTTTTTAAATGTATTTGCTCAAATACAACTACATCTCAGTTTGGCAATCTGAATACCTTTAAACTTCCCGTGGTTAGTCATATGGGTTTCCATTAAAATATTCAGCTGCCTAATTAAAAAAGAAGATCTTTTCATTTTTTAATGATATCCACACTTTACAAACACAACAACCTCCTGTGCACCAAGGCGACTGAAACCTGGAGGAGAATGCCTCCCATTTTGTGATTTCGAGAGTGTATGGATGAAACCTGTACTTAAAAAATTGCATAACACAACCACGCTGCGCATTCAGACAGGAATGATGTTGAGAAATTTGTCAAAAATAGTGTGGGGTTTAAAACGCAGGAGGATGTGTCACATAATGTGTCATGCAGTGACTTATTGTAGAGCGCTAATGGGATCACATGATTAAAATGCCATCTTGCTGATAGTTTATTTAAAAAAAACTGCAAGCAAAATTGCTCATTAAGGATATGATTGCTTTGAAATTATTTATTCTATTTCTATTCTCTCGTGAAAAGAATAACGGTGAAACCGAAGCTGAATACAGAACAGCCTTTTTACAGCTCCATTCTTTAACACAAGGTTTTGCCTGAGATGCCTCTCAAGTAACACTTATGAAAGCCATAATTTTGGTGACACTTGAGATTACACAATGTGCCTTGATTACACGGGAAGTGAAAGAAAACCAAATGACGATGAAGAAGGCAAACAACCATATTCAGAGGCTCACAGCAGGACTGAATCTCAGGGGAGACAAAACTCTTAGAAGCGGAGAGGACTCAGACGGAGGAGGAGGAATGGTTAGGCAGCACGAGTTTAAAAACTACGCATGTTTCGTCCCCTCTAGGCTGACTGTTACGCTGTCCCCATACCAGACATTCCAGAGGTAGCTTGGTTGCCCCAAAGATCTGAGTGGCTGACACAGGAACAGCGTGTTCTGCATAGCAGCAATCACCTCAGTGAGCCACAAGCAAGGCAGAGGATCACGTCAGAGCTTTTTGCATGTCAGTTTGCAAAATACTCTGGAATTTTATTTGGGGGGGATTTTTTTTTTTCCACCCATTTCCTCATGACCCATCCTTATTTCGCAATCAAGCCACTTAGGCTAGCCCTCACAAGCTAATTAGGCTTCAGAAATGATCTCTGTGCCCCATTCTGCCTTGTGGGGTTTGGACAGGAGGTAATCAGAAACCCCATAAGTACACCCTTGGGACACTGATGTCTGCTGAGGAAAGCTCCTCCTCTCAGAAAACCACCCATACTTTATAGCAAGCATATGGATTCCTGTTGGCACAAAAAAAGGCTCAAATTTGATCATTACAAAAACTACTGAGAAGGTGAAGCTGGATTTCATCCCCTTTTGTGTGTGGCACCGGACCAAAGCAGGCTGACTCAAAGACTTCCTGCCTGGAGCTAATGCCATCTTTCTGTGGCATCTTGGCATCTTGGCATCTGCACTGGGAGCTATAAACATTATGTTCAGAAAACATAAAGATGATTGGTGCCAAGAGTTTTAATTAAAACCACATTTTGAAATGGATAGAATACTATGCAGAAGTAATGGCTTCCATCCCTACTTAAAGGTCTTAACACAATACAGTTAGTTGACTTTACCTGCCTTGATCAGTTAGTGGAAAAATAATAGAGCTGGTCTAATCTGCTACTCAAACTGTTCTGCTGAGAATCTTTGAAAGTTGATCAGTTTGGAAACTGCATGGACTTTATTTACTAATCTTTATTGAAGGTTTTACTTTGTTTCTTTGCTGTAGCATTTTAAATTGTCTTCGGAAAAGAGTTCAATTCCTCACTCGTGTATGTCAGTGGTTGGCAAAATCCACAAAAGCCAAGTAGGCCTGATGCCAAGATGCTGATTAGCCTAGCTATGCTGTGCTCTCCAGGCAATGTGGAGTGGAGGTGTAGTGGGACTTCAGCTCATCACTAAAGAGCCCTGTGCTAAACACAACTTTAGGTGTAAGAAAGCCAGCAGACTGTAGTGTATCCATGCTGGACATATAAAGCCTTAGGCAAGGAGGCATCTGCCTCTTTAATGCATAATTCACTGGGAGCTGAAACATCATGCTTTAGTCCTAAGGGCCGGTAGTCTGCTTCTGGTTGTTGGAACAAGAAACTGTCTCCATCAGATAGTCCACTTTCACCTGGAGAAAACTTTGTCTAACAAGCAGTCAAATATTAAATTAGATGTGACTGAGCACAGATCAGGAGGCATGGCATCCAGTTCTTGGGGCTGCCGCCTCCCAGCAAGAAGGGTGGCAGGTTCAAAACCCAGTTGTGGCCTTTCTGCACGCGGTTTGCATGTTCGGTTAACTGGTAACTCTTAATTGTCACGAGGTGTGAGTGAGAATGACAATAGGTTTGTGCGGCTCTGTGATGGTCTGGTGGCCTGTCCAGGGTGTGTCCTGCCTTTAGCTCAATGACAGCTCCCTGTTACCCTGCACAGAAAAGTGAGTTCAAGAAAAAAAAAAAAAAAAAAAGCGGATGGATGAGCGGAGATCACATTTGGTCTTTAAAAACAATGCTTCAATAACTTTCCTTATTGTTCAAAAGTGTATTTGGAGGTGCACTAAATGCACGTGGAAGCAATGTCACCTCACCTTTCCACCTCAGTAAGCTTGTCCTCATCCGCCTTGATATGCAGGTAGGTCAACGTGCAGAGACAGCCATCGGCCCTCGTGCTCTCCTCTCAGACATGCACATGGTCACTTTACATCTCAACTCCAGCAAATGCATCTTCCTGCAAGGGTATTATTAGAAGCACTCATGTCTTTTTGCCAACGTTATTATCATAACTGACAGGATGTGCATTAGTTACTTCCGTCTCTGCAGGCAATTGGCCATAATGTTGACACACTCGTATACAGCGCTTTTTTTTTTCGATTTCATCACGAACAGTTAAGAACCTGAGGCAGATGTAGGGCTTTCATGTGTAATAGTTGCAGCTCAAGTTCCTGCGTAAAGGGGCACAAATGGGTTAACAGTAGAAACGAGAGGGAAGAGAGTGGAAATCAATGCTTTTGTTGAGGGAAAGAAAGAAAGGCTTTCACAGGTCTATGTATCATTAAGCAATTGAGAAAGCTAATTAGAGTGAGGTAAAAGATGTGCAGATCTCACAGCTAATTATTTCCATGGCAACCAGAGCTCCTGTAGATGATGAGAGGTAGCATTCAATTTGCTCCAATCAAGACGGAAACAAGAGAAAGAGAGACCCCTAGTGTTGTGAAATAAATCTCCACAGCAACGAGCTGAATGAAACGGCAAAACAAAAACAAACCTTTCTACCTTGATCCCTGTAACAAGAGTTAGGAATGATTGAAATAGGCTCAAAAAATTGCTGTAGATGAAAATAAACATGTTTATCACCTGCTATCAAAAGGCAAATGTGGATGATTGTCTCTTTTACCAAAATATCTCATGAACCACTGAATGAATTTTTAGAAAACTTGCAGAAAGTTATCACTGGATTCAAGACCGCTTTAGCCATCTGACCTCAGAAAACCCAAACCTGGCTATAACTGAGATAAAACTTGATGTATTAAGAGCTGAAATAAATCCCCAAAACATATTCTAAGCCTCAACAGATTGAAGATCTTTACCTTCACCAAGGAGGTTCTGTTTTCGGGAGCGTTGGTTCGTTTGCCTGATAGCAATGATCAGATTTTGATGACATTCTCAGGAAATGTTGAGGTTGCCTCAAGAAACAATTGATTAAATTTTAATGGTGATCCAGATCAGACCATTTTTATACTTATGCCATGGCCTTGGCTGAGGTTCCAGTTCTTTATAATTTTGCCGTCAACTTTTTAGAGTCAACTCTGATTGATATAAAAATATCTCAATATCACTGGACAGATTTTAATTTAACCTTCAGGAAATAATCACTAGGTGTCCACCTACAACGAATTAAAACATGGAGCCAATTCAGTTCAAGTTCAAGATGGCCACTTTAGCTAATTCATTCTCAAAACATACTCTTGAGTGTGACATCTCATAATATTGCATGAGAATGTTAATAACGTTATTTTCATTGTTTGACCAAAACATAAAAAAAACAGCTGTTACTTCTCATCATAAGATGATCTTAGTCTGAAACTCTGGTGGAGGGTGATATGCATTCCTTAATGGAATGTTAGGCTTTTAATTTAATAAAGCAATGCATACACTTTTGTGAACTTAGAGCTGCAGCATAAATGTATTAATTTCATTTGTTTAGTATCAAACTAGGCCTTTACTTTACTAAATGTGCTGCAGACAGTGATAAGTTAAACTTAGGTAGACTATAACTTATATAACCAAGTTTTGTTAGAAGCTCATGTAATGGGCTGGTATTAAAAAGCGGCATTTTTCAAACTGCACGACAAAATCAACTAGACGTATAGCTCTTTAAGTCAAAGCGGAGCTGTATTTTATTTTCTACAAAACAAAAAATGTTTCAAAACGAAAACCCAAAATGTCCGTTGTAGTTAGAAAGGATCCAACTAAATAAATCTTTAATGTCTCTGCTTGCTCGGGTCGAACTTCTCCAGGTGAATCAGAGGTCTGAGTTGCTCAGCGAAGCTCCGCATGTCCTCTGACACGGTGTCCTGACCAGCCGGAGCCAACACGCTCAGTTCAACTAAATGGGAATTCGACATTCGCTCAGTGCTCTCGGTGTTCCCTGGCACCTGGACACGAGACACGTTGCATACCACAACTTTCATAACGCCTTTGCGAAATATGTGGCCGCTGGTCACAAACTCGTGGTCCATGCGGAAACCCATCTCGTTTAGGAACTCCGGAAGGCTGTGAGACGCCGACACGTCAACACAGTTGCGCACGAGGGCGTGGCGACTCTTGTCTCCTACTTCGGGTTGGCCGAGGTAGCGCAGGTGCCACGGAGCGTTTTGGTGGGAGAGGGAGCGACGCGCGCGCAAAATGAAAGGGCTTCCTTGCTGACCTTTCAAAAGATACACCAGCTCGTGGTCCGTGAAAGTCTCCGGTTCCATGTTGTCACACAAACCACGAAGGCGATGCAACAAGCTTTCCAGGGCCATATCTAACACACTCCCTGAATTTAAAAAAAAAAAAGAAAGAAAAGTTGCTCAGACAATAAAACACACAGATGACATATTTAAGGCAACCCTTTCAGAAAAATACAAATATTAACAGTGTTTTTATTGCAGCTGAGATAAACAAAAGCAATGAACATTTAAAAGAAATAAATAAATGTTCTGTTACTTGTGTCATTCTGAAAATGTTAAAGGTGCAACACTATAAATCCCACCCTATGTGACATCATAATGTTTATAAATTATTAAAGGGTGTTAATGAGATGTTCATCAAATGTTCTTGCATGGTTTTACATTGTGATATTCTCATGGGAGCAGAAACATTAAAGTTTACAAATCATTTTAAAATACATAAAGTTTGAAATCAAGTCTAAACCTAATATTTTGAATTATCCTTTTTTAACCTAACAGCACAATATCAGTACTGATAATAAGTGTATTGTGTTGTCAAGTGCATTGATTAAACACATAATTGCATAAAAAATTAAAAACCTACATGGACATATTTCTATTATAGAGGCATTTACTAAAACATTAATGTGGCAGGTAAATAAACAACTAAGGCTTATAATCAGTTCAGTTTTTACTGTATTAAACAATAATATTGATTGTCCATATTTCAGCTTCTCCAAAAGAAAAAGTGAGACCTGCATTTAAGAGCATTTTTAACTCCTGTGTGAAAAACCTACTTGCATATCTTACCTTGTAACAGATACTCCATCATATTGATTGTGCCACCGGTGACAGGCATCACAGTGACAGGAGGAGCCTCCATTTCTTCTGAGGTTTAAGCCTTTTTACGAACTGGAAAGACAAAAAATATATTCATCAAAAGGCAAACATTTTGTCTCTTATGTTTTGATCATATATTGTAGTGCTAAATTAACATTTTACAAGACAAGCCGAGCCTTATTTTATTTATTTTTTATTTTTTTGCCTGTTTTTCCTAACATAAAAAGCCAAAGTGTTTGAATGTTACAGATAATATTTCAATAAAACCTGTAACTGTGCTGCTAACATTTCAAACAGGAATGCTAGCTTACAGCTAAAGGCTAAAATGCAGCCACGTTAATTAAATTTGCGATAAATCCATGATAGTGTATTTTTTTTTACCTGATAAACGATCAGGAGCACAGCGCTTCCCCGAACCTGAAGCGAACCAGGTAAATGTTGGCGGATACCTGTTCGTTAGAACCCCTGTTAGCTCAAGCGACACACGGCTAGCTTGTAGCTTCCCTGTTAGCTGAAGACTCGTTCGCCAAGTTTTGCTTTCAATGAATCGAACATATTTTATTCCACCAGTCTTACTAAACTGTCAAGACTGTTGAAAAGGAACACGATAGAGTTGAAAAGAAAAAAATGTAGCCAATTAAAACAAACACAGCCAGTTATGCTAGAAATTACCATTCATTAAACATTCATTAAAAGAGCATCTTTCTTTGGCTAATCTGTAAAGCGACTGTCATACAGTTTCAAGGCTCTTTACTGCCACCTACTGGCCGCCAACTGGAATTGCCACAAGTTTCTCTTAAAAACCTTTTAAACTAAATGAACAAATTAATGAATGAACGAATAAGTAATTAAATAAATAAATGCAACAATTTTAATTGTATAACAACAAATTATTTTGTCCTGAAAAGTACACAATCGCTGCCATATTAATGTAGTAAATTTACATCATGCACATTTAAGAATGGGGAACTTTTTTCAGATTAAGGTTTTAATAAAATATTGAGACAATGTACAATTTAAATATCCACAATGCAACAATGTACAAATATGTGAAACTTCATAAAACATATTTTTAATTTAACATGGTTCAGACAACATACTTTCTGAAAAGGAAAAAAATAAATTTGCACCATGTAACAACACTAATAATAATATTATTCATGATAACAACATAAATGACTGGTCTTTGCTGAAATACTAATATTTAATATTTTGCCACTCTACAATAAACTAAAGTTTCAACAATTTATGCATAATTTAAAATTACAAAAACTGAATGATTTTGTTTTTATATTGACTGTATTTGTTATAGTTAAATAGTATTGAATATCATGTAAAAATTAAGAGAATTGAAAGAAATCTTGAGCCACAGGGGGTGAAGATAAAACCCAAGCACTGCATGAAAAAAAAAAAAACATCCTTCATTGGCTCAGAAACATTTCTGGTATATTTGTGATGTTTGAACATACTCTTTCGCTTCACCTACAAATGCAAACTGCAACGTTAAAACTTTACTATGCAAAGTAAAAATGAAATATAAACAAAACTTAAAACCCACTCTTTGGAACGGTGACTTACTCGACTGCTCAGTATTCGTAGCTATGTGTGGTCAGTGTAATTTCAAATACACTTGTTGCCTTTTTCAGAAAGAATGTTTGCCAAATAAGGTAAAAAAATAAGTTGTCGTGTTTTTTTTTTAATGTAGAGAATTCAGTCAAGTTTTATTTAACAGTTTGGAGATGAAAATAGCGATGCAGAATTTCCCTTCTGAACCCTGTGGGTGAAGTCATACACTCACATATGAAACACAAGACAGTGTTGAAGAATCAGTTTCTAAATTAAATGACAGCATGGAAATTACAAACTGTTCCACTTAATGTTTATCTTGACCAGGGGTATTTCTTCTATACTTTTATGTCACTGTAAAGGCAATCACTTTCAGCTGCATGATTGTTTCTTTTATTGGCAGGTGTCTTGATGACAACAGATGAATAGATCACTGTGGACCCCTCTTCTTCCTGCAGAATGAAGTAAAACATTTTATTACCTGAACAGAACAACATATGCAGTAAATCATTTCTCGTTTAAAGTTCACTGTACCTTCTTACTGAAGCCACAACAGGGTTGACAGAAAGGAAATGCTTAAGTGAGAATGTCAGAGAATCAGAATTAGGGCCGAACACAGCAACCAGGAAAACCACTGAGAAGGCACAAAACAAAACAAAAAGAAAACAGGAAGTCTCAATATAGCTTATAGCTGAAAAACCTTACCTGTGCGCCATCTTGATTTCAAGCAAAAAATTAAAAATGTTATTGTAAATAAACAGGCAACGACAACCGATACTCCACAAAGAACTGGCATCAGATATTCAGTCTTCCCAGATTCACCTGAAGAACCAAAAACCTGAGTATTAGTATTCTTTAAACTCAGGTTACACATTTCTTTAAAAAGAAAGAAAGATTTTTAGTAAACGCCTACCTGCTTTTGTTGATGGTGTGTATTTGCTGGTAGCCGTAGTGTGTCCATATACGTAACCTGACTTGCATTACAAATTAAGGACCCAGATGGGCCTACGTCCACTGATGTTGTGTTGTCTATCAGAAGACTTGAGATATGTTTTAAATTATTTAAATCCACATCACATGTCACAACACAAGAAAGAGGAGAATCCTCGCCGTGGTGAACTGAAACAAAGTAAATGAAAAGTCTTTCAGTCAAATCGTTTTCTTTTTATGAGCACATTTTTATAAATGAATGTCCGTTTCTCACTTTTTAGCACACACAGGTTGACAGTGAGCAGTTTTTGACTCGGACCACCACAGCGTCTCGCCCAGCAGGTATATTTCCCAGCATCTGCATTTTTAACAACTGCAATATGTATGGACTTGTTGGTCGTCTCGGTGACCGTTTCTGGCCTCCGTTCAGATTCTGGAACAGTTTTACTTGTTTCAAAAGTCCATTTTAAGTCAGGGAATTCACCTGAACATGTTTGGGTGAAACTGCGTCCTGCTATGATGAAAAATGTCTTTTGAATTTCATTCAGAATTTCTGTAAAAAGAGACAAAAAAAAATACATACAGTGCTTTGAGAAAATGAAAGAAATGAAGGACAGAATGGCTGTGAAGAGTTCATTTCTTTCATAGATTTGTGAAAATCAGCTCAAACCTTTTTGCACTCTGAAGATGATGGACGATTTTCCACTGCTGATGTCTTTTTTACAATTTTCACACCAGTATATCCCCTGATCTCTTTCAGTAAAATTATCGATGACCAAGGAGCGATTAGGCATTACATTCAATCTGCGATGAGAAGCATCATACCGAACTACTCCACTCTCATCTTGGGAGAATAACAGGATTTCCTTACTCTCCCCATCCACCTTGTAAAACCATTTGAAAGAGTGTGAGGAAACACTGGGTGGCTGACAAGGTATCAGAGCTCGACATCCCAGCCAGAAACGAAAATCTGCGGCTGTTAAAATACCAGTTTTATGTTACACACAATTAGGAGCTAAAACAACGTAGCAGTTTTACAAAATTGGTTTTGAAACACACAACAGTTAACTGATCACTTACCGTTTCCTGAATAAACGCATGTGTTCCATGTAATCAGTAAAAAAATCTGAATACAGCTCTTCTGAATCATAGCCGATGAGTTCATCTCTCTGCCGGAACAGAAAATATACTGAACGAAACAAAAAGGCGTCCTTTGAAGTCGCACTATCACTGCTCATCAACACACAGTTCAGAGGCTCTGTGTAGATGGAGAACTGTGAACAAACTCACGCTGACACATAGGAAGTGGTCCAGCAGCACGGCGTAAAAACTTTAACGGGGCTTTCATCACGTATTCTTTCTACTAGTGTGGCATTAAGCTTTGCATCACCCTGGCATCCGAGGTGATGCAAAATCAACTGAATGTGCACTGGTAGCAAATTTAGCTGTTTTAATTTTCTCTCATAAACATGCCAAGTTATTATATTATACAGTTGTTGTAACAGTCTTGTTTTCTAATATATTACTTTATATTGTGTGCATTAAACTAATTAAGATGAGTTTACATACCACTTATAAGACAGAGTGTGAACAGTTCAAACATTTGCTGGTGTCATCCAGGACATGGCAAATCCAAAAATGATTTAAAAAAACAAACAAAAATAATTGACTTTTATTCTGTAGCTGAAGATGTCACCAGCTACAGAATAGAAGTCCAGTTCTTTTTGCATTTTAATCTTTTCTGGAATTTCAAACATTTATGCTAATATGTTCTGAAATGAGTTTTTGTCATGATCTTGAGGTTTTGTGTTTATTTCTGTGATTTACTGTTACATGATTTCTCATGTGACAGTAAGCTCCTGTTTAATGTTTTGCTGCTCTGCCAGCTTTTACTTTTTCATTAATATTTTTTTCTTTTTTTTTTTTTAGTCTGCACTTTGGATCTTCCCCACCATTTGATAGCTACAGGTTTATCTGAGAACTAAGATGGGTAAAATAATGCACCAGTTAACAGAAAGCAGACAGGACTTGGAGCAGCAATGAAAACACTGAACTGACATTAACAAAATGAAACAGACATGAGTCACATAAGCACAGTCAGCTTAGCAATGCCTAAATATTCAGAGCTTCAAAGAGTTCATGTTTTTCCCTTTGATATTTTTTCCGCCCCTTGCTTTGGTCAGATATCTTCTCACTCACAAGATGAATTCAAGCAGCAGAGCAACAGCTGGCATGTAGCAAGTTTAGTTGCTTAAAATGACATTAAATAAAAACTAAAATATGGGGACAAAAACTATCAAACAAGCACCACCTAAAATGAAAAACTGACACATTCTATATTTAGATGGCAAAAATGGCAAACCAATTCAAATTACTCTGTGCTAACTAACTGAACTGGGGCCGTTTTAAAAGCTACTTGTTTGCATGTGTAATGAGTGGTTTGGTTTCTCGTTTGCAAGGCTGCAGGGTGTTAAACAGCCCCACGAACAGAGTTCCTGACGTTTCTGTCCAGCAGTAACAGAAGTTTGCTTTTCAAAACACTCCTCTGCCCAATGATTGTTTCATCCAAGATGGTATTCCTTTAGGTGTTCTAACATATGTCAGAGTCCATAGTTTTACAGGAAGTCAGACATGTCCAGGGTTTAATAAGGCAGGCAAAACACAGATTACTGAGGTGCTGCAGTGTTCCTGACCTCAGCAATCTGATGTACAGAGATCTGTCTACAAGTTTATCTGTAAATCATTGAAATTAATCAACATCTACCCAGATTTTTACTATTTCACCAAAAAGGCTGCTGTGGCTGCAGTGACATACCTAACTTGTTGAGGCATTTTGAGCGTTGATCTTCAGCAGCAAAGTGACACTCATTAGCATATATTGCATGCCTAGTGTGATTCAAATTACACAAACCTGTCAATGAGTGCCCTATAACTGATATCTAATTAACTTTGCAGCACAACAGAAATCCTCAATAAACAACTCGGTTTTATGGAACAAGCTGTTCAATAACGTGACAAATACTGTATCTCCAACAGAGCTACATCTGCACATTATGGAGTCTTTTTAAACCATAAAAAATGGTTTGAAAGAGTTTACTCGAGTAGTTTTTCCAGATATTGGATGTAATCCTGAAACGCGGGTCCACGCTCGATGTAAACAAAGCACTCATCTGAACGCCAACAACCACGTGGAAGCTTGAATCACGTGACTGACCTACATTTGGCGGGTTGTAGACTGTGTGGGTAAATAAATATGGTGGAATCAAAGTGTGTAGGTGACTAGGTGGAAATATAAAAGTGATGTTGAAGTAAGACAGCTGTCATGAATAAACATCAGGGCAGTGGAGCCATTCAAACACGTGGCCTTTGCAAACCCTTTTCTAGACCGCTACGTTCACAGCTTCAACCTAATCTGTCGCGTTGTCTTCGTACTTCACCCAATAAATTTGAGGGTGAACGTGTACCAACACATGAAAACTGTCAGACTGCACTTTGGCTGTTGGCATCCTGTCACAAATTTTGCTTCTAAATCTTTAATTTAGGCACGCATTAATCATCAATATAAGAAAAAACATCATGCATTGAATTTCTTACTTACTTGTTTTTGTTTGTTTGTTTTGTTTTGTTTTACCCAGCTTCATGACATTGCAATAAGTAGCTTTAACAAATAAGTGAATAAAAAAAACCTGGATTCTGTGATTAAGATTATTTATATACAATTTGCACCTAATGCAAAAGTAATAATATGTACTAAAAACAATTTATGAAAATAGAACTCAAACCTTTTACTGACATGAACTAATTCTCCTCCTGATAGATTGTAATCATCAGTTTACCTCCCTCTCCAAACTTCCCAGATTTCCGTCACGTCCTCGTCACGCAGTTGTCCCCGCCTTCCTGCCACGCGCTGCCATCATCCGACTTAAAAGCACGGGCACGCGCCGTGTTGCTGTCACAGACCTCGTCTCTCGTCGTCAGGATGGAGCTGACCGAAGCTTTCCTCCAGCTCCAGCCCCGCTGGCACTACTTGTTCTCTGCGCTCTGCCTTGTTGTCCTTGTCTACAAGTTCTCCGTCTTCCTGGTCAAACGAAAGGCTGTGCTCCGGAGCACTGAAGCGTTCCCAGGACCCCCGGGAAACTTTCTCTTAGGACATGTTTTGGAGGTAAAACGCTCCCAGCAGGAATCCTGCAGCTGCGTCTTGGTGCGACTGTTATGTAATTACTCAATAACAGATAAACTGGTGCTTTATTTTGTAACGAGGTTTAAAATTTGTTTTTTGAATTAGTTTGAACAGTAAAGGTCTACAAAAAAGTCTAAATTGTAATTAACACTGTTTTTTACCTATGCTCAATGGCTACTTTGCAAAACTTTGGAGTCATGCATTTGTTTATATTTTGCTTCCAAGAAGCCAGACTTTTTGCAGTCTTTTAAAATGGTTTGGGACTATATTTTTTAATGCTTTAATAAGATTTATCAAAGTCTTTGTTTTTATTATTTTAGCTGCTTTTTATTTATTTTTTTTTTTTTTAGTCCAGTCATTTTAGACCAGGCTCCTAAACTCTATCGATAATCCAAGGTTGAGTTGACAGAGATAATCAAAGAATTAGGAATTAGATCTTTAGGTACCAGCAGCCTGGTAGAGCCATCAGTTAAAACTTCCCGCCGATGATCAGCTGAAGGATGATGGAGCTCTCAGGTCCAGAGTCAGGTCTTAAAGACACAACCTCCAGATAATGTCCATCTGATGTAGATAGGTTTGTATTTTTTAGACCTGGGACTTTTCATTTTGTTCACTTACCGCTTTACTTTACATTTCAAGCACACGCTGTATAATATAACATCATGGTCAGCTACAAAAAAATAAACAGAAAACAAATGAAAAAGCAGCCAAAGCCCGAAGAAAAACGAACAAATATAAGAAAGTCAAAAGCACTATTTATCAAAGTCACTTTAAAATATGACAAGGATGTCTGGCTCCTTGGAAGCAAACTATAAATAAATTAGGTTTGGTTAAAAGGATTGTAACATTTGTAATCTTAGATTTTATGGTGTGTTGTTGTATTTATTACAGCTCATAAAAACGATGCATATCAGATGACAGTTTCTGCAATCAGTCAAATCATGCATGTTGTTTTCAAGTCACCCTCTGTTGTCTTTTCTTCGTAGTTTAAACAAGATGGGACGGATTTGTTCAGGACGGTGAAGTGGGCACGGACCTACCCGTACGGTTTTCCAATGTGGTTTGGCCCCTTTCTTTGTTTACTCAGTGTTCATCATCCAGATTACGTAAAAACCATCCTGACATCATCAGGTATGTCAAACTTGTCTTTGATGTTTACTTTCTGTTGCAGTACTTCAACAGAAACTTATGATTTAAGTGTTTCATACAGTCATGTACCAGATGCATTGTAGCATCTAACAGTTGATGTAACCAAGCTTTTTTTTTTTTTTGCCTTTGTCCTAACAGAACCAAAAGATGAGTTTGTATATTCCTTTCTCATGCCTTGGATTGGTAAGACAGCTTTTTTCTTAACAACAGGGTTATTTACTAAGCTGCTTTGCCCTCATATGCTTAATTTGTCCGACTTTGTTTTTAGGAGATGGATTATTGGTGTCAAAGGGTCAGAAATGGTTTCGCCACAGAAGACTCTTGACTCCAGGTTTCCATTATGACGTTTTAAAACCATATGTGCAGCTGATGTCACAGTCTGCTAAAACTATGTTGGTATGTGAATAAGTATTTTGGATGGTGTCCTAACATGTTTACCAGTATTTTCTATATTGAGCAAAGACGTCACATCTGTTTTCTCGTTGTTTCCAGGACAAATGGGAAAGTTACGCCAAGACCAATGAGAATTTTGAATTATTCGAACACGTGAGCCTCATGACGCTTGACACCATCCTGCAGTGTGCATTTAGCTGCAAAAGCAACTGTCAGACAGAGGGGTGAGTTCATGTAAATCTGTGGCGATTCACGATTTCAGCTTCTGTTTCTCTTCCTGCTTTAGTTCAAAAGCAAATCTTAAACCT
Organism: Kryptolebias marmoratus; assembly: GCF_001649575.2. Lineage (NCBI taxonomy): Eukaryota > Metazoa > Chordata > Actinopteri > Cyprinodontiformes > Rivulidae > Kryptolebias > Kryptolebias marmoratus. Next base: position 7,669,892 of record NC_051445.1, on the reverse strand, counting down.
CAAGCGGCAGAAGTGTAGCTCTTAACTTTTGTGTACTTTTACATGCAAGGGGAACAAATGCATACATCAAGGCGGTGTACGAACTCAGTAATATCGTTAACTTCCGGCTGAGGACGTTTCCATACCACAGCGACCTCATTTTCCATCTCAGCCCACATGGTTTCAAATTCAGAAAAGCCTGCAAGGTGGCTCACAGTCATACAGGTGAACTCTAACTTGATCTGAATGAGTGGAGCAGTTTGTAATTTATGGAGTGAAATAGCTAAAACTTGTGAATTCCTTTTCCAGAGGAAGTCATAAGAAAACGAAAAGAAGCACTAAAGGAAGAGACCGAGCTCGGTCGCATACAGGCCAAGAGATACTTGGATTTTCTGGACATCCTTCTCGTTGCGAGGGTATGTCATGTGATGTCAGTTCTACCCCCGGATTTCACAAAATTACACAATATGCCTCTTTTGTTAGTTTCCAAAATTTTTTAACTGTTTATGACCAAAATGTGTCGTACAGACTGTTCTTTTATTTTTTATTTTTTGCCTTTCATTTCACCCGTCAGGATGAAAACCAGCAGGGTCTGTCAAACGAAGATATTCGAGCTGAGGTGGACACCTTCATGTTTGAGGGGCACGACACCACAGCCAGCGGCATCTCCTTCCTCCTCTACTGCCTGGCCTGCAACCCGGAGCACCAGAAGATTTGCAGGGAGGAAATCCTTCAGGTCCTGGATGGCAAAGACACCATGGAGTGGTAGGCTTATGCAAAGAAATGACAACATTCTTATTTAGAAACAAGTCGTTGTGTGCCACGGGGCTTCGAGGTATTAGAAAAACTCGCAGTGTGTAATATTGTTTAATAATGTGATGACGAGATCAGTAGCAACAAATATTCCCCACTCCTTACTTTAGCCTCTAAACCAGGTGTGGGATTGACCATATTTATTAATAATAGCAGAATGTGAATGCATGGTACTTGAAATATAACAACCTAAGATTTAATGCAGCCCTTTGTGATACTGATGTTGCTATCATTGATATTGCAATAAATTGTCATGTGATTGTGCAAGCCTAGGTTAGCGACTTCCCTCTACTGACTGTTGAAGACTAACTTTATGTCTTTGTGCTCAATTTAGGGAGGATCTGAATAAAATACCTTACACCACGATGTGCATAAAAGAGGCTCTTCGTCTTTACCCTCCTGTGCCAGGAATGTCCAGGAAGCTGACCAAACCAGTCACCTTCTTCGATGGCAGGACTCTGCCTGCAGGTCAGTGACATTTGTCTGTGTTTACAGAGACTAAATGTGTTTGTTCGATCTGCTTTTGGATATTACAGAGAGAAGATAAAATGATAACTATACAACTTGTGAAATTGTTTTTTTTTATGATCGTCAACTTAAAAGTAGCACACTTTAACCTGTTTGTTCCTTCTTCCTTATTATGTTTTCTGTGTGCTGCATTCTCCATTGTTTAAACTGTTATCTGGTGTTTTACATTTCTATAAATACTTTTTCAAATGGAGATAATTTAGATGTTTTCTGCTTAATTTTTATTTACATTTCCCAAAGGTGCTAAGGTTTTTTTTTTATGCACTACAGACCTAACTAGGAGTTGATTGGCTCACGGACAACAGATTTTTTTTTCTACCAGATGAAAGCAGAAAAAGTCTGCCAGAAAAATAATGAGTGAATGATTTATATGGTTACAGTCATTTATAAACTCAGTTGTCAAACAACAGTGCCGCCCGTGTTTACAGTTCTGAGACCTGGACCTATCAGAGAGTTGGACTGACCTAAACTCGTACAGTAAGCTCGTGTCACAAAGGTCTTATTCTGCAGTCGCAGAAATCTTTAACTTTACTCTGACAGAATGAATCTCTGCTTTGTGCAAAGTTGTGAAGGAACCGTTTGCACCTTTGGTGTTTGGATTTTAGTCACAATCGTAAAATAACTTTTTTTGTTTTCTGATTTGTAGGTTTTCGTGTGGGAGTGAGTGTGTTTTCAGTGCACAGAAATCCAGCTGTCTGGGAAAACCCTGATGTAAGTCATAAAGATTTTATTTAAAATCTGCTTCTGTAGTCATCAAACTGGCAAATCGTTATTTGAAAATCTACAGTGTCTTGGTTGCACGTCTAGCCAGCAGCTATAAGTCAGCACCACCCAAACTGACACTCAAAAGTTGTTTTTTTACTCATTTATCTGCTCGCTGACATTTTACTACTTTGTGTTGTTCCAGGTCTTTGACCCACTGCGTTTCCTCCCAGAAAATGTCACGAAGAGGTCACCTCACGCCTTCGTGCCTTTCTCAGCTGGGCCAAGGTTTGAAGACACTCTTGGCGACGTGACTGCTTGAAGGATGTTATCAATTTACAATTACTCATTGCTTGCTCATCTGTCTGACATCAGTCTGTAGTATGTGAATGGGTAATTTAGCACCTGCTCCTACTTTTACTAACACAATAAAATAAGCTTCAAGGCTGTTTTTATGGCCTAGATTAAAGAGGGAAAGGTCATGTCAGGTCAGGTCAGGTCAGTAAACACCTACCTGTTTCACTATAAGCTGATTTGATCATACAACCTTTACTCTTCATTCAGGCTAATCTTTTCCAAGAATGAAACCACAATTTCCACTTTTACATGTTGCTTTCCTCTCATCTTGCTCTGCAGAATGTTTAATGATCTCCTTATAATTCTTATACTGTTTTTATTTATTTTTTTCTCTTTAGAAACTGCATCGGTCAGAATTTTGCGATGAACGAGCTGAAGGTGGTGGCAGCCATGACACTAAAGCGATACCAGCTGATAGAGGATCCCGATTTTAAACCCAAGATGGTTCCGCGGCTGATTCTTCGCTCGCTCAATGGAGTCCACATCAAAATCAAGCCTGTTGAACCCCAAGTGTAAAAAAAAACACTGTACAACCTACTGCAAAAAGGGTTATTTAGTAGAAGATCATTTGAGCTGATTGAAGAAAACATTTCACTGAGTTTTTACACTAATACCTCATGATTTTATTGTTTTTTACATATTTTATACATTTTTAATAAACTCTTGTTAAAAATAAACACAAAAAGGTTGTAACACATTGAAGGATTTGTTTTGTTTCAAACATAAGCTTCGGTTTTAAACAACCACCAGACCTCATCTGTACTGTTAAAGGACTACTAATTATATAAGCAAATGATTTTTGTTGTTTTGTTTTGTTTTTTAGTTATGATACTGTGTGAAATGTGACTAAAAATGAAATGCAATTTTTTTTTGTTAAATGATTACACTAATGAATTCAATGTTGAACACTTATTTACAAATATTGATATTTTTTTAATTAATTAAAGCTATTGCAAAGACAATATCATTGTTATTAAAAATTGGAAATTGTGTTGATGTTTATGTTGATTTCAATTTGATTTAAACTTTGTATTGAACAAAAAGGAAACAAGTGTTTTGCTAGTCAACGAGATAACAAGTATGAAGTATGTTTTATTTGTCATTTCATATATATATAATAAAATATATATTGAAACCAAACTATGCTTGTTTGTCTTGTCCTGATGATTTAATGCCTTTATAGTTGTTACTCATTCTGGATGTTCCTGATTTGATGGAGCAGAATTATCTCGCAGACGGCAGGAGGTTAAACAGCGTACAGAAGGTGTGACATGTGTCTCTCAGGACTGAGGGCTTTCTTCTTACACCTGTCTCTGAAAATAATCAGACTGATTACTCTGGTAGAGAATAGTAATTTGATCAGAAATAAAAGAAAAACAAGACCATGGAATAGAAACTGATGAATATATAAAGACTGTGTACTGCACACACACACACTCATATACAGTACATGTATGTTTGCAGTCATCCCACATATCTTTAAATGTAGCTTTTAAAAAGCCAAACACTGTTAGAATCTATAAAGTGTTCTTGATCATTATTTCTCTTTGGCTTTTTTAAGATCTTTCTTAATATTTATTTAGACTTGGGCTTTTTTTAAGTTCATTTTAGTCCAGTACTTGACCATTTTGAAAGGAATGTTTTAGTTGTTATTGTTTATTAAGCCACTGAACTCTTTCAGGCATAAATGTCGCCTAAAGTCAGTGAATGAACCTGTGCTGTGACTACACATAACAGACAACTTAAATAAATAAATACATCAATAGAAACTTTAGGCAGATTATTAGTAGCAGACTGATATTTTTTTCCCATTTTTGTAGCTGATTATATTAACAACATCAAAGATAACACAGTTTAACATACATTTAATAGCATTTTAGAACCAAGAAGATTGTTCTCAAAGAGCTGTAATACTGACAACTTGGCATAAATTACACAAATAACTGAAGGATGATGAGCTCTCAAGTCCTGTGTCAAGTCTTCACTGGTGATTTTCTTGACTTTTCAGCAAAAACAAGAAGTGTATAAAAACGTGTTTCAGAAACGCTGACCTGTTATCGGTGCACAGCCTTGCCAAGGTTCAAGGTCTTTTCTGATAAACTGAGCTAAAGTAGAAAGCTTTCCTGCGGTCGTAGGAATTAAAATTGAAATTCTTTTTGGAAGTGATTGCTTCTCCAGGAAAAGGAGAATCCATAAAATGATTCTTTGTCGTGTTATCAGGTAAAAGTTCAAACTTTACCGTCTGTGATGATACCGGGATGCCACACCTGTAAACATACCTGTAAAACTACACCATATAAACAGATTAAGGAGCATCAAACAAAAACTAAATTTAGCTAAACAATTCATCCCGTATGCATAACATTACATAACTGAAGCAGACAGCCTGCCTCTAGTCCTGACTTCTTACCCACAGAAAATAAAACTTGGCAAAAAGGGTCACTATATTATGAATGAATTCATATTTTAAAACTAAAATATTCAGTTCAAACTAAATACATCTGTACAATTTTTTTGAATTAGGTTTTCATGAATGCTTTTATAATTGCAGTGTTTTATTTTTACATATCACACAGATTGCCATTTGTTGTAATAAATAAAATAAAAAACACAAAGAAAATAGAGAAAAATCTGACTGAAAAAAATAACATTATTTTTACTGAAAGTAACAATAATGTCACTCTCTGAAACAAAAGTTAGTACTAAATTTTGCAAAATGCTAATTTTGGGGAGTTTACAACAAAGTAAATAGGAGAAAAAAAACAAACTTGATTAAATGTTGTAAATAGATGTTAAACCTAATAATCATTTACACCAAAAGAGAAAAGAAAGAGAAAAGACTATATTTAGGTGTGGAGGTTGGTAGTTCTTGCACTTTATTTCACGTGCTTGATGGCTGAATAAAGCCAGGTTACACAACTTTAAGCTTTAACTGAGCTGCTTTCACAGAATAACACAACTTTATTCCACTTTATCATACAAGTTTTGAAAGCTGGGTTTTCCTAGTCCCTTTATAAACAGTGTGTGAAGCTTCCTTGTCACGAAAGAGGGTTCTCTGTCACATTAACTTCTCTATACAAGGCCAGAGTTTATCTTGGAAATGTAAATGTTTAACACAAGAAGATAATTGAAAGAATGGCAAGAAAGCAATACAACTAAGCTTCGATTAGATCACCTTTGATCCCATGTTGTGCTTTAAAGCAATGATTCCCAAAGCTGGGGTCAGGACCCCTCTGTGGGTCACTCATCACCAAGTAGGAGTCCTTAGATAATCTCCAGACATCAACATACAATAAAAAAAACTTTGTTTTTATTATATGTTTGCTCCATAATCATTACAAAAACTTGAAATGCAAGTCAACAAATTCATTTAAAAAATAGCATAATGGATGTTAAGACTGTTAGTGTTGTCATTATGTCCTTATTTAATAGTCATTAGCATTTTTGGATGTTTAAACAGCCAACAGTTGGGGTCACACACCTTTGTCACTATTATTTTATGGGTCGTAAGCTGAAAAGTTTGGGAACCGCTCCTTTAAAGGGTCTTGGATTTAAAGCAGCAGTTTCCAAAGTTGGGGTCAGGACCCCACTGTGGTTCCCTGAGACGAGCTCAAGGAATAAGTTTACAAATGATCGCTGCTTCTATTTTTGACGTATTTGTAAAAATAATGTCTTAAACGGATAAAGACAGTATAACAGTTCCTGAGGCAGTTTCTGTTGTCCGTAAAGGTACTCATCGCAAACTAAACCTCCGATTTAACCTAATTTTATTGACTAGAATAAACCATCCATAAACTCAAAAAAACATGTCAGTATGATTTACAATAATTACAAGTCCATTTCAGATAAAGTCAAGCCAGACTTTATCTGAAATGGAGAAGAGCACTTGTTACATCTGACTAATGTAAAGACAAATTCCAGGTTTGTGGTTATTGTTGCCACAGAATAAACAAACTAAAAAGGTCACATATATTTTGATTAACACAGCAGGCAAGTTTCATAAAAACAGGGGTGTAATAAGTTAAGTGTTATTGTGATCCCGCACTGAATGAAACGGATCACAGAAAACACTCTCCACAGATGAGATTCAAGCACAAGCTGCAAACAGAAGAACCAGAAAGGCTCATAAGGCAAAAGTAATTCCTTTTTTTATTTACAGTCATATTACAAAATCCACACCTTAAAAGGGACAAAGTCACAAGGACAGATTTTAAAAATGAAGCTTCCAACTTCAGCTTTTCAGCCATTTTCCAACCTTCAGGTGTATCAAAAGATCCCATAAAAAGGCAGTTCCTTAAAATGACACCAGATTACATAATTTTAGGCCAAACTAAAACCATCCAGCCGTTTTGCCAGTTCCTATCAAACCCATTAGCCCTTTAGTTCACCAAAATCCTCAGATCACTTTTATTAACCTCCAACATCCTCTTTAAAAAGAAACGTGTGAGACTGCTGCCTGGCGGCCTTAAACGCACTTTATCATTTCCAAACATTATCTTATAGAGTCCTTAAACTTTAACACTGTAAACCTATTATAAACTATAACCAATGGGGTATTTTTATTTTGCTGCTGAAAGACAGTTTCTACATCTCAAGCTGGTTAGCAGTAGTTAAAACTACATTGTATCCCGTAGCATGTAAATAACCATTAAAACAGCATAAACTCAAACCATTCTGGTGTTACAGACGTTCTGATTTGCAGTTCATCTCTGTTATTTTGCTAGTGTCCAGTTTTATTCTGTTACTACTTGGCTGCTGTCCACCTTGATGCTAAAAAAAAAACTGTAAAATGCCTATTATTACAGTACATTTGAGCTGGGAAAATAAACAATTTTAGACGCAATGTTCTAAAAACAACATTGTTCAGACAGGATAAATGGTTGCACAAAAAAAAACGAATAACTAACAGTTTTCACCATTCTTTTCATGGGATGCCACATTTACCTTTCTGGTTAAGGTTTGTGCAACAGTTAGTGGTACCCAAGCTTCTCGTCACACCTTGTTAAAAATTGATGTTTTTGCTAAAGTCGCCATCTAGTGGCTTGAGGGGGAAATGCACAGAACCCTCCATTGACATAATATTGACTGATTAAATGAAATTAGAACATTTGTTTTTTGTTAAATCAGTTTGTCTTCCAACATAAAAAGCCACCCCACATTTTAAATCAATTCACATCTTAACTCTTGGACGTTTTTTGACTTTGCCCTTTGTAAAATAAAAATACATTTTGCAATTTGTTTTAACATCTTTATAAACATTCTGAAGTCATGAAAATGTTGAAACATGTTAATGTAAAAAAAAAACAATAACTCAGTCACCAAATCCATGTAGCTGTTCTCTCTAAGAAGTACATCTAACTGCCTCTCTGCACCTTATCAGCTCAATAACAACTGGCGTGAATTTAGCTCAACTTTATTCACGGTAAACAGGGTTATGCTATTTATGGGCAATTTATCAACAGCTGACTTAGTGATGTGTATTAAATCTTGTGACAGACAACAGGGAAGTTGGGAGTTACATTTTGTCATTATAATGAGAATAACACGGAGTAACAAATCTAAAAAAATGCTTCGGGCTCCTCCTCTGCCAGGTCACAGTCCCTGATGTATCTGCTGGGAACCTAAGAGTCAGCAGCGTTGTCACACTGATTAGATGAGTAGTGAAGGGGTGGGTTTCTTCCCCGGCCAAGCTTCTTTGGCATACTTCTTTTTGCGTGGCTCGTTGTGGGTCTCTGGCATGTAGGGAGCCGTTACAGGTGTGGGGTTGAGGGTGACAGGGGGCTGGGGAGCCTCTGGGGCCAAGTCTACCTCTGGTGCGGGATTAGGGAAGGGCAGAGGGAGCCCTCCCTGCATAGCAGCACCCCCTGGAGCTCCTGTAGGCTTGTTCTCATGGCTGGTGGGAGGCAGGTCACCATAGAGACCTCCGCCCATGCTGTAGGCGTGGATTCGCTTTGAAGCCAGATCATCAAGACCCAAAGTGTTCTGACTGTCAGATCTTCGTTTCTGTAAAAAGGAATGAAAGATGAATCATTTTAAACACCTGAAGCCCTTAAAGTTTGTAATATTGTCAGGTTCATACACTTTGCCTACTACAGCTTGCTTAATTGTAATACATTTGAGAGGTACAGGTGAAATGTTCACGGTGCACAAGAGCATTTACAGTCATGATGTGAACATTTGCCAGCTCAGCACAGACGTTTAAAAGTAGCACAACCTGTCAGGTGAAATGGATCATCTGAAATATAGAACAAGATTTACCTTGATGGGGATGACAGCCGTCTGCACCATGTTTCTGAAGCGTCCAACCGAGGGATCTATGTCCTCTGCAAGAGTGACGGAAAAGACAATTTTCTGAATTTCTTCTGACTGAAGTTAGAAATTCAAACAGCCAATCAGCTGTTTTTACAGAACCTCAGAGACTTTTAACATAAAACTAAAAAAAATAAATGGAACAACATCACTAAGGCACACTAACTGATGTGTTTACAGACATTTTAAAAACACAAATCTAAAGAGTTATAATTCAAATAGTGAATTCATAGTAAGTACTTCAGATTCAAATTAAAAACTCACTAAATAATCTAAAAAGAATTTGCACAAAGGCTGAAGAAACTCATAATCTGCCAAAAAATATGTTTTATTGTGATTAGAAAAGAACAACGTGCATCCACGATTACTGAAGTATTCTGTGTTGCTTCAGAGGTAGTTTCATTCTGACCAGTACCTGGATTAATGATGGAGTCCTCTTCACTGAAAGTAACTCTGGAGCTTTTGCGTTTTCTTTTGGGCCTCTGGATTTCCAGGTTGCCTTCTTCAATGGTCAGGAGGGAGATGCGCTTGTTGTGAGCCGTGTTGAACTCTGTTAGGTTCTGGCAGAAAACCAAAGTCACAAAAAAGTGGGATGTCACTGTATTGTTACCAGAACATCTATATTTTACCCAACATTACATCAAACTGGACTGAATCTTAACATCTACTATCATTAGACATTTATTAAATAAGGCAAATGGCACAAACAGATCATTAAAGATTGTTTTATTTTTCCATTTTCTGCTTTAAAAGTAAAATCAAAAACTTCAGCTAAGTTGATTCAAATTATTTAACCCACCAGAAGCCAGAACAAACCAAACACACATTAAAATAACATCAAACTGTACATTTTAATTAGTTCATAAAATAAATAAATGTACCTCAAGCTCCATCTCTTCCTCTGGAAGCCCGATGAGTCTTTTCAGCTCCTCCTCCTCTCCTGTCTTACTGTCTCCTGTGCCAGCGCTGCCTTGGGTTTGGGGTTTCTCTCTGATGGTGTAGGTGCGCGTTGAAGCCCCAAAAGATATCGTTGAGTCGATGGGAACCTGCTGAGGCTTGTGGGGCTCCAGGCGGATGTGTCCGAGGAAGGTACCATGTGCTAAAATGGTGTCAATCAAAAAAAGTTTTTTAATGTTAGAAAAAGTTTAGAAGATGATGTAATGTTTAAAGAGCAATATGCCAAAATGATTTTGTAAACAAATCTAATTGTTAATTAGACTTTGTTAAAGTACCTTGTGATAGTTTACCATTACATTTCATAATTTATTATGTGTCAAAGTTTATTTTGATGTCTTAAAAAGCAGCCTCTTGAGTTTAATATGATCACCCTTTGCCCTAAATTATTTAAGCAGTCATCAATTAAAAGACTGAAAACATGTAGCTATTTATTTTGATTAGCTGTGTGTGTGTGTGTGTGTGACAAAGGTTGTTCATTTCTGAAGCTTTTATCTATAAGTGTGGCAAAGGGAGATCTAATTTTATTCTATTCTAATTAGTCTAAAAAGCTTTTTGAAGCCAATGGGTGCCTTTTAAACACAAAGTACATCAGAGATACACAGCTGCCGTGTCACTAAAACCAGAATAATGTTACTGCCATGATAACAAACACCAGGTGTAACCAACTAAGAAAAGAGCACCAGAGAAAACTTTTAATTTATACAACCAGCTGATGATTAATGTTTGTCATGCATCTTCAAGTTATGTAAAGAATAAATTCAAAATTTTGAAATATGACATGAAAAGTACAGCAATTTGCTGCTTAGTAGCCAGAAGAAGAAAATAGTCAGCACATTAACTTCAAGATAGTTTAACCAATAGATAAAATAGCTGACCTCATAGAAAGTTTTTTTTTTTTTTTAGCAAACATTTCTCTTCACAAAACAAACTCTAGCTGCATATTAAACCCCAGGACACCAGAACTGAATGTGAAGATGTGAGTGTGAATGATCTCTTACTGCTATTAAGGTCTATAAGGAAGACCCTTTTTAGATGTTTATGGTAGACTAACGCAGAATGAACTCGTGAGCATGACTGATGGTCAATGGTGAAGTCACACCAGTCAGGGTTCCTCCCGAACAGGTAGTACTTCTTTTCATCTATGATCAGTTTCTAAAAAAAGAGAGAAGCAAATTGGGTGAATCACTCATTAAACGTATGTGTGAACAGGTCAGTATTATACATCTGTGCCTCTGAGTTATAACTCGTCAGTGCTGCTCTCCACTGACGGGCTTAAATCTCAGGGCTGACGTTCCTCTCGCACCGTTTGAAGCCGTGCAGCCACAGATAAACCCCAGTGTGCGACACATCTTGGATGTAGACTGTCAGGCTCGTATCTGGTGCATTCAACACTTACTATGCACAGTATTAATGACTACATGTAGGGCCCTATGATTTCCTTGTGTCAGAAAAACAATCACAGTCATGACATCTGACAAATGAAAAAAAAGGAAAGGTAATCACAGTCAAACACTGAATATATTAGATTATTTTCATACGTGGATGTGATCTAAGAAATGTCAGCTTTTCTAACAAGTCTAAGTGTTTTTCACACATCACCACCACTATATACTGGTTGCTGCAACCCTGTCTGTATACGCTGACACTCTTCAGTCATCAAAAAATGACAAAAAACAAAAGGTGTAGAGGTCGACTGATGTCAGTTTTAAAAACCTGGGCAGCTGATGGCTGATATACAACACTTTTTTTATTTTTGGCCAATATGTGTTTTTTTTTTAATTTAACAAACTATAACAACAATTGCTTAATTTAAAGAAAAAAATACATTTAACAACCCTAATTTGAACTTGTACACTTAAAAATGTCATAATGGAACATTTTCACTTAAAAAAAAACTAAATTATGGGTTACAGTGAGCTGGGTATAGCATGTGAAATAAATATTTTTCTGTTGAACTGTAAAAATTGTATTCATCATTCATTACAAAAACGGTGGTTACATTGTCAAACAAAACTTGCATTTAAGCAAACTAAAAACAACATTTTAAAAAAACTCCTATTTTGGAATACTATGGAATCTGGATAAATTAAGTGGATTTCATAGGGCCCTTTACATGCTTCTTTATGACTCAAAAATAACTTTAAATTGTAAGAAATACTGAACATCTTCAAACTAGTTACCTCTATCAGTTTGTCTCCTTTCATCACATCCAAATGAAGTCCTGTGGGCGGTTTTCCTGCCCTGAAAGCATATGGTTACAGACTCCTTCAAACATTTGATTAATTCATATCGACCACTGCAGAAAATAAACCATTTTTAAAGCTTACTTTTATCTTCTCGTGAATATTTTATAGACATGTAATATAACATTTGGACTTGCTCTTCGTTCTCTGTCAAACAAAAACTCCCCATTTCTCTAACACTGTTTTATGTTCATAACAGGAATTCCTAAAATGGAGCAAATCATGCATCTTCTAAGTAAAACCAAAGGCAAAACGTGATTTGTAAATGAACACGAACATCATTGACGGGTTAGCCCTCTAGCTCGACTACATGCTAACGTTAGCATCGGAATTAGCTAGCTGCCACCGCGTGAGAGTGAGAAAAAAACCAACGGAAGAAAACTGCTCTGCTCGTCTGCATTTAATAACCTCTACAAATATTTATTAACGACTTTAACGCCTGCATTTTCTCACCATGATGGACAATCAAAAGGAGGAGGACCGTCTTTGCTTGTTTTAGCCGCCATCTTGCTTCTGCACGTTACAGCTGCATGCTGGGTAAACGTCCTGCAGGAATGCTGGGAAATGTAGTCCTGTTGAGTCCTCATTCAACAACCGCTTATGTAAAGTAAAGTAATTATGAGACACTCTAAAGGTACTCAGTTACATGCAAATGTTCTGCAGTAAAAAAATTAATTATTTTATAAAGTCTGTATAGTGATTATTAATGTTTGCAGTGCAATTACTAGCAGTGTGCAATGTTCTGTTGGATTTTCAATAAGCAGGGGCGCCACCAAAAGGGAATCAGTACTTTTTCTTAAAGCTAGTACTTTATCTCAAAGTGGTCTCGAGCAGAGTGAGTCTCTGTGTTTGTGTGGGCGAGGTGGGGGATGTTAGGGGTTCTGAAGGTTGATCTTTATTGCAGGATGTGAAAACAATGATGCAATACAGGCGTGCACGCCATTAAACTGAAGTTCTATAATCTTTTCAGTACGGTGCTTTTTTTTAATGTAATGTTTGTTACAATGATCACAATACTTCCACCAGTTTGTGGGGAAATAAAGACACAACAATATTTGCAATCATTGTCAAAGTCTTCTGGGGCAAAACTGACAGCGAAAAACAGACCATCGTCATCATACAACGAGAAATTTCAACTGCATTTCACCTCGATAACGAGTAGAGAAGTGCAACAGAAACATTTTCACGTGCACATAGATTACATAGTTACAGAAAGCATGTTCTGTTTGTTTTTTTGGGGGGGCATATAGATTCCAAAATGCAAATTATAAAATAAAGGTCAAGGAGAAGCTAAATGGATGCAGTTAGAGAGGACATGAAGGCAGTTGAAGTAAGAGGACAGAAGGCAGAGTTAGATGGAGGAGGATGATTCACTGTGGCAACCCCTGAAAAGGGGAACAACCAAAAGAAGATCTTGAATTGGTATATACTGTTGCTAACTATGTATAATGAAAAAAATAGTCTTTCTACACGGCCTTCAACAAAAGTTCACTGTCTCTCTGAAAGTCTTTTGGTATTTTTAGCTGTTATTTCCTAACTTGCCTGTCATATGTGATTTAACACTGATTCCTTGAAACAGATTACCTGTTTTATTCAGAAGTCAGTCTCTGAATCAATAACTCACAACTATTATTATTTTTTAACATGTTGAGTATTTTTGAAAAAGATTCAAAGAATTATCTCAATTGTTGCCAGTTTTCAACACTGTCAGTTACCTGAATATATATATATATATTTGTGCAAACTTAAGCAATTTAATTCAGAAAAAAACACACATTTTGTTTCTAATGTGTTATCAATATATTTTTGATCTGTATCATCAGAAAATAGAAACGGCTCAAGTAAAATACTAACTTTTATGACCAAACTGGTTGAGTGAATATAAATAAAGTTTTACCACCGTTTTTGTTTGTTTTTTATTAAAGGTGTTCTTTGCGAACTGTGATACCAAAGTTACATGAACCCCCAAACAACCACTGAAAAAATGTGTATTTACTGATATTGTTTCTTACTTTATGATGGGTTTTTTAAACCCGTCTTTGTGACATTGCATTACCTTTAATATTATTATTATTATGCCTTTTTACTTCAAAGTGTATCGTTCCACATGAAAACAACGTTTTTATTCTTCAGCAACATTTAATAATGACATAGCATTTCAATATTTTTATTTATTTATTATTTCCTTTATATATTTTACTAGGAGACGATTCATTGAGATAAAAAATCTCATTTACAAGAGTGTCCTGGCTAAAACTGTCATTAAATATAAACCACTGAATGTTAAAATTTACTTAAATGAAGAAATGGCAAAATTGAGCAAAAAAGAAAAGTATTAGGAACTTAAAATCCCTAGAAGAACCACTGGGGGTTTCTAAACCTCAAACTGCTAACTAAGAGTGCAACAAGGAAACAAAAAAAAGTTGTGAAACAATACATTAAGTCTCTGTTGTCTGTGCAATGTATCATAGATTTGCATTGCAAATTGACTTTAAACTGACATCTTGGTCACTCATTTTCAATGCAGTTCCATGATGTAAGAGGTGAGGATTTAACTAGAGGACTGAGTTAATGTTTGAGTCACACTGTTTAATTTGTAATATGTGGGTTTGAGCCGTGTGATTCGGTTTTGTTAAAAGGTGGGAGTTTGCTTTCAGTATTTGTTAGTTTCTCCTTGCAGCATAAGGAAGTGAGGGTGTTGGTTTTTCATTTGCACTTAGTCTCATCAGATTCCTTTGAAAAGTGTTTACCATAGAAAATCATAATAGAGAAACACAGTTTGTGACAAGCTGGAACACAATAAAACACTTAATATACAAAGTGGTGCAGAAATCTCTTCGAGGCTCAGTTGGGTGAAACAGGACTGTTACAGTTAAAGCCACATTTTTTTGAGTTTTATTTTTAATACTTTGTTACAGGCTGCTGGAGATTTGATTTCACCTTATTTTTATTCTCGCCACAAAGTTGTTACATAACAACAAAATTTTATGGTTTACTAATTAAAAAAACACAGCTACTTGACATGCAGTGACAACAAATTAATTTATTCCTTTGACACTAAACTTTTACATGCCTATCTTTGCAAAAGTGAATCATTCACTACTTTAATTTGTGTTGCAGCACATTGGTAGTCAAACCTGGAGTTTATTTAAAAAGTAACATTATATCAAAAGTTACTTCACTGTGTTTACTGTAAAATAAGACTTTATTTGGTAGCGTTTAGCCTCACCCTGTAATTGCAAAAAAGTTGTGCACACAGCTCCTGTAACTTCCTCGTTCACTTTTGTGGTTTTGAGCAGTGACTGCAACTCCTTTTTTTTGCTGCATTTGTCATTTGTTGCCTTCATTTCTGACTGCAGCTCACCGAGGCAACAGCAATGGCAAACTCCATTGCTTTGCCGCTTCAAGAATTTATAGCCTCACTGGATCCAACATGTCTGCCGAATATTCTACAAGTTTGCTCTGGAGTGTATTTCCAAGGTGGGTTTATTTCCAATTGTTTAGTTTCTTTATAAAACTAATGAAAGTTTCAGTTTGGATGAGAACAAAGATTAAAAAGAAAAGAATTGTAGAGAATCTGAGGGAGTTGTTGTCTGGATTTGCTGCAGACACGAATACTTTATGTTTCCTTTCTCTGATAAAGAGTAGATGGTATTGTAGCCAAATAAAACATTCAGCACTTGTATTTTTAAAGTTTGTATTTTTTTATGAGTGACAGTCACAAATCTTTCACAGCAAATTGCGAAAAACCTGTGTCCCTGTTAGGAAAACATTACTGAAGTTTAGTATTTATTTTCTGATTCATTTCCTGGTTCATTTCTTGCCGTCAGGTTCTGTATATGAACTATCTGGGAGTGAAGTTTGCTTTTCTACTGGGGATCTAATAAAGGTCATCGGCATAGAACTTCAGTCTGTAACCTGTGAAGATGTCTCTACCAATGAAAAATTTGAACTGCCTATCAGCCACACAGGTTAGTAACCCATAGAAACACATAATAATAAGAATATTTTTCTTGGTGCGGTTCATTTACATATACATGTTAACCCATGTTTTTTTTAGGGTTGTTCAAGGTTGTCCCAGACCAGATGCCGTACAGTTCACTCAAAGAAATGTTGAGCCTGAGGCCTGTAGGCCTGGATTCCTCTCTACCGTTCACCTTCACCAGCCACACCAAAATGAGCTTTGGCAGTCTCACCCTGGGGGCCGGGAAAGCTCTGACTGTGCTTTCCATCGAGCAGCATGAGGGGGAAGAGGACCAGGTGCGCTGCCTTGTCAAAGGACAAGCAGAGGCCTCGGCTGAAGTGTGCATTCCTCTGTCCTCCCGAGGGCAGTTTTACGAGTGCGAAAGCGAGGAATGCTATTCTCTGAAGGAGATCATGTCGTCGCCTTTCCTTTGCAGTCGAAGGTTCCGTTTGATCAAGAACACCAACTGCGAGCGGGTCCTCGTCCTCAGTCCGATTTATCAAATCCAGGCCATCATGAACTGTGAGAATAAACTATTACTTTAACAAATAATAATTTTGAATTTGTAGATCAACGTTAAAAGCCTACCCTAAACAACAGTATAGTTAATTTTTGCATCCACAAAGTGTCACTAAAAAATTTAATTGAGCTGTTTTATGATTACTGTAATTACTATACAGTCTTAGAGGCAGAACTTTCTTTCTTTTTTTAAATTTTAGGTCATGTTTTATGTCTGCCCTTAACAAATTTGTATTCAGTTACAACGTGCTGCCATTTTTACTTCATGTGAGCATTTAGTTCTCTGACAACCAAGATTCTGGCAATACTTTTTAATTTATATAGTGCATTAATTACATTTTGTATTATTTCTGTGCAGTGCGGAAGAATGTGCTGAGGTTCCCATCCAGCTTAGAAGTGGATGTGGTCGATGTCACTGATCTGTGCAAAGATGTGGATTTCGTGACACCGCTCACTTTGACAGAGGTGCTTTCTCAACCTGACGAGTCATTACCTGCAGTAGTGGAGATATTGGAAGAGCCACAGAGCCACTCCTTGTTCAAGAGCAGCTGGCTGCCGGGACTTACCAAGGGCGCACATCTGGTTTTTCACAAGAAAAGGACCACAGGCATGGTTGTGTTGTCAAGCCTGAAGGGCAGGAAGGCACAGCAGTACTTCCTGGTGTCTCAGGAGTACGGCGGGCGCTTTCGGAAACGGCCAAGAGAGTTTAACTCGGTGTATGAGCTGTATGTTGCTTCGACCCAGGCTCCAGGCCTGACGGTCAGTGTAACAAAGAACTGTGAGGAGGTGGAGGAGGAAGGCCTGCCTGCCCTCAGTGTTGGCGAGAAGCTGGAGATTGTGGACTGCACCAGAATGGAGGTGCCGGGCGACAGCAGCAAAAAGAAGGCGCAATCCGTCGAGGCTCTTCTGTGCCACCGTCTTCAGGACCCAGACGATGCAGACGATGACGATGATGAAGATGAGAGCGCGGAGGAGGCCGAACAGAAGGATGAAAAAGAGGCGGTTTTGATGCCCCTCTACATGCAAGGCCACTTTGTAGAAGCACTGAGGGACAACAAAAAGTATAAACTCTGTGACTTAGGTAATTTTAGTTTGCCACTGGACATGAAAGTGGTGAGCCGTGACACAGAGCTCAAAGCTGATCCACTGGTTGGGTTTACTTGCCTCAGAATAGAGGGAGTACTGTTGGAGCCCACCATCCAGGCAAGCTTCCCACACAAGCCCGACGACTGTTTTGAGCTCCCAGCCAATTGGCTCACTATGTCCGTCTGCTACACCAAGGAACCCCTGCCCTGGCCTGAAGGTCAATGCCCCAAGTGCTTCATAGAAAGGGTCATTGAAGTGTCAGACACGTTCTTTTATGAATTTCGGAAACAGGGTAACACCGATGAGGCGCCTCCACCTCGACCGCCAAAGCGGGATTTGTCATCACTATCATCCAAAAAACCCTCAAAGCCCTCAAAGAAATCAACCAAACTCAAGAAATCCAAACTGAGTGTCCCGACAGACAAGGGTGTCCCAACTGACCAGTTCAGTGCGTTAACTTTGAATAACAAGAAAAGACCACCAGCTCCACTACCACCTCCAGTAAGTATGGCTTTCATAATGATTCCCAAAAGCTGCTTCAAGCACGTTCTTGTTATATTTCTCAGTAAACCAGAGCACAACAGTGCTTTGAAGAGTTTCTTATAATGCTGCTTTCAGGAAATCTTAAGACAGTAAAATAAGCAAGAATAATGCTTCCACTTTTTTGTGCTGTGGTGAAGTAGTCATGTTTATAATAAAACAGAAAAATTCTGACTTCCTCTTCTCACACAGGATGGCTTAAACGATGAACCTCCTCCTCTTGTACCACGAAAACACTCAGAGGCTGAAGTTGCAGGCAAGGCGCTGCCGAACACTTACGTAAAAATACAGAAGCCGAAGAAAAAAGGTTCAGTTTTTTTTGTTTTTTCACTTGACATAATGTGATGTTTTCAAACAGAGAACCACTGTATGGTTTAGAAAGAATTACACATGTGTAACGGGTCTATATCCAGCTACAGATTAATACGAATTCTGAACATTTATGGCACCAGGGCAATAGAAAATTAAATGCAGAAGTGTGTCATGTTGTTAAGCTTTTAATGTTTTGTCAGGAAGGTTTAAAAGCACAAAGGAAAATAAGATTTCTGGAAGGTAATTCTTGAAAGAAATTAAAAAGGTACATTGCAAAATAAAGTTAAAATTCAAATTTACAAACGGTGAGATTTGATACTGAATAAAAAATAAACGAGTAAGACATATGAGTTTGTCAAATATTAAAAGCATACCCAAAGTATGAAACTAGATGAAATAAACCATGTTTTTGTTTTTTCTGCAGGAAACCTGTGTGACGTGACTGCAGATGTGGACAGTGACCACGACTATGAAACTGTGGATGACTCTCTGGTGTGTCTGGTGAAGTCGGCGCAAGAGAGTGTTGCGTTTTACTAAAAAAGCTTATTATGCTGCAGGGAACCATGATATGAAGGCAGTGAGAACTGAAACCAAGATAAATGAGTACATTATAAGTGGGCACCATTTAAAGTCCTTTCCTGAGACCTGTCCATGAATGGTCTAACTTTGTTACTGTACAGTAACACAAGTACTGAGAAAGTTTCTTGAAATTATACATTTCCTTATCTTCCTTTTACCTCTGAAGGTATTCAACTCATTAGTGGCTGTTTGCTACTACACTCAAACTTTGTGTAAATATGGCACTTCTGTGGAATGTGTTGATGCAGTTACTTATTTTAGAGCTAAAGCTCCGTGTTGTTCGGATTTTATTTATATTGTGCAATACTAAGCAGTCCTATAAACAGCTGTAACGTGTGAAAACTGCACCCCCCNAACTAACACTGCAACAGCAAATACAGCAGCTTTTTTTTTTTACATTGTTTTACAGAAGTAGCAAAAGCTTGTAGTTTTGTTGTTTTATGTCCACGCCAGTTTTATTCTGTACATTCAAACTGAAAAGAAAATAATCTTGATTTGTGTTCAGTGCATCCTAAATAAATTTTTTATAGTTCTACAGCTGTAGTAGTGAATATATGTGCAAGTTAAAACAGGACATTCACATTTTAATACATTTGAAGACAAAGAAAGCTTTGAAGACAACCCGTATTAGAATATTTTTTTTATTTTGGAAAAAAGGTGAATGACATAAACAAAAATAAATCAAGTACATATGATCCAAATATTTAAAGATACAAAACACTTTACAGGAGACGGAGGGAAGGACACAGAGTTATGAAGTTAATTGCTACCAAAATATAATTTGAAAACGTTCCTAATAGCAAGAAATGACCTCAGGGAACAGAATGTGGAGACAAAACGTCTCACCGAACTTTGTGTTCTTCAACGTTGGCCATAATACCTTAAAGTTAATGACCCCGAAGATTTCACTTCAACATTTAGGAGGTCGCTGACAGTTGGGCGTTAGGAACCCTTTACTTGTGACTTTGTCATCTTATATTCAAATCAGCAATCCCACAGAGGTGCTTAAAATAACTATTCATCATTGTCGGTTGATTTGTAATGGTCTTCGTCGATGGTGGAAAAGATGTGACCTTCGTTGCTCAGGAATTCCACTGCTTGCCTGTTAGAGCAGAAAGAGCATTAGTGGCACTTTTACAGCAATTTATTTAAATGAAGTGAGGACAGTTAAAGTCGCAGAAGTGCTTACTTCAGGTTCAAATAAAACAAACGTAACAAAAATGTACAAAATAATAAATCTTAATAAACATACTAAAATCAATAAATATTTTACTGCCATATTTTTATTGCAAGTTTATTTTATTAATTTATTTTACATTATTTGTAGACTAGATTTTCTCTGTAATAAGTAACATCTTAAGTGTGTCCATAAGCATATAAAACATGGTTTTAGTTATGCTACAGCCAACTTTACAAGCCTGTTTCTGCTAAACTAAATTACAAGGAACTAATTTGGAGCCACTTACAAGTCTTGCTTAATGTAGTGCAGTTCTATAAATCAACATGTTTTACTATTGTTGGCTGTGTCTGAAATAAATTCCCAAAATATTGTGCCAAATTTCAGAAATAAATTTAAAAAAGCAGAAAGCAAATGTTCAAATTTGACCTTCCCTAATTGTAAACATGGCTGCAATTTAATAAAAAAGTATCCCGAAGGCTGTCACAATTTGAATATTATCATCATTTAAGCCTTTATCTTACTGGGCTGTGCCTGATGGGGAGAAATTACAAACGGTATTTAAAGAGTTTCAAAAATGACTCCACGCACTCGTGAGGCGCGGGGCCTCGCTCTCGTGTTGCAGGAGTTGGCAAAATAAATATTTAGTTTCCACTACTCAGGAAGAGCAAGAATTCTGACAGGGTGTGAAACCAACCTGACTGACTGAAGACAAAAACAACAATCAAACAAAGATGAGTGAGAGATAATTAATTTGTGGCTAAAAATTGCAAACAAAAAAATGTGCATGTCATTTGAATTTCGTACGACTGTATGCAAACATACTGCTAAGTAAAAATGTGCAAATTTTCCTGCAATTTTGTGACTCCGTCCAGTTGCAGCCCAGTTAAACATGCTCAGAAAAGGCCAAATGAATAAAATAGACACGCCTGATTAACTTTAAATAATCTGATCTTTCAGTTTACCATAAGCTTATTTTTGTGCCTTCTTCTTATATTTCTAAGAGCTTATTTCAGAAAGTAAAAAAGAAGAACAACATTTTTCAGTTGAAGATGAGTTTGCTTTGTGTCACACCAGAAAACCACAAAGAAACATCTACAGTGGTTCGTTGTTTTACGAAACTTAAAGCCGAACGTCTCTTACTTGATTATAGACAGATTAATGCCGCTGAGTCTCTGCTTCAGGTCCTGAATGCTGATACCCTGAGGGTCTGGGCAGCCTCGTATCAAACTCAGCACCTAGCAAAACAAATAAATTACTTTTCAAATATTAACACTATGTACTCCCAAAGAAAAGAGACATTCGTCTCAGAGCAAGATATTTATAGGATTAATATTTACAGGAAAGAAGACAAGAAAAAGAGAAAAGTTAAAAACAGGGAGGTTGAGATTTTTTGGATCTTATTCAGGCTTACCTGATTCTGATTAGCGTTTAACCCATAAAGAACCACGGGACTGACGCCTGGATAGTTGTCTCCCGTCACTGTCAAGGCGGGACGGGACACAGGAGTGACGCGACCGCTCATTCCTCCATCCACACCCGGCTGAAAGAGGAAAAGAAATCCTTTCAACGAATGGTCTTTATTACAGCATTTAGGAAATTCAAAGTAAGACCTAAAATGTAGCCTAAAACAAAAATTGATTAAAGTGTGTTACTGTTAACTGAAGTTTAGGAACTAACCTGATATATTTTCTATATTTTGTGTGCCACTGAACTGTAAAAAACTTGGCTCTGGGTTTGTGACGTGCATTTAACTTGTCCAACTGCTTCACACCTCGTATGAACGTTTGTTTTCATATCCTCACAGATCTTTTAAAATGTTATAAAACCTAATGAAATCCACAGGTCAAGTAAAAGGAACTTATTTATAATAAACACACAAATTTACCATGAAAATGTATTCCTTTGTTACCAAATTCCGCTGGTTGTGACATGAAGCAACGTCACGCTGAAGAATTAATACATTTCACACTTTTCTCAAAGTAAAGACACGACTGTGTGGCAGACAGTCTTACAGAGTCACGCATGAAGATACTTTATCAGAATCCTCACAGAGAACGTGCAATAAACATAAATACTTGTTGAATGTTTAATGTCAAAGTTAGGATTTCACGTTTTAAACCCAAATAAGCAGAGCAGTGCAGCAGAATCGCTGACTTTTAAAAAATTGGAGATTAAAATGATCCGAGTTTTTAACTTTTTAGCGTTATTTAGTCTATGTCTTTGTTAAACTTCAAAAAGGCCTTTTCCTCTGCAGAACATAACTGCAGACAAATTGAATTTATTTGCTCTCTAGAAGTTTCTCATTTCCTAAAAGTAGCGTTGCTGCTTGACAGAACAGGCAGAATAACTGACATGTGACGCTCGGTTGGGTTTCTCAGTATTTACTTGAATGAGGAAATAAAAGAGCAGCGGTACACATATGAATATACGTGTATCAAGTGTTACTTCCTCATTCTCACGCATTAACTAAAGATAAGACGTGCCGAAAAGTAAGCTCAAACCTCACCGTGCTCTGGGATTTGCCCAGTACCATGTGTGCCTGGACAACCTCTAACATGTGTGATGTTATTTCATTCATGTCCTCCAGGGGCCTGACGCTGAACGCCACAACAGACCTGTGGTTCTAGGACAGGAAGGCAAACAACACTTTCAGATTCTACACAAATGAATTCAAAGAACTCTATCACGTAAACGGCTACGGGAAATAAAATATTTTCCCAACCATAAATATACTTTATTTAAAAACAAAACAATCATGGTGCTCCAAACAGAATGAGAAGGCTGCTTACATTTAAATAACACTCGTCATATTAATCTTATTACGTTCACAAATAAATTAGCCTTCATCTACCGTTACAGCAGACATTTTATGGGTCTTGTGGAGTATTTGAAGTTTGAGTTTTAAGTAACTACAGGGAGGATTGTAAAACTAAAGCTACCTGAAATGATCGCAGATTTCCTGAGACTCTGACATACGTTCCTGGAGGCAGCACAGTGCTGTCCACACCCGGGTCCTGCACAGATAAAAGAAAACACAACTTCCATAATTACTCACACAGAGATCCAACACAGTTTCTAAACCAGAACCAGAAAGCCTTCATTGTCAGTGTGTATGAATGCAGTGACAATAAGGATTATACAAAATAATTTTAGACTAAATGTGAATGTTAATTGTATAAAGAATTGATCATAACTCTGCTGTCTACTATGAACTAGTCCTTTTTCTGCATTTTTGTGTTTGTGTGTTTTGAAGTTTGCAGCATTCATGTGTTTGTTGCCCGTTTAACCGTTTGGAGCGAGTTTGCACCTGTCGGCCATCGTAGTTGTATCATAAATTAATCTTTCAAAACAACAAAAACTGCAGAAATCTCAATCGTACTAGAAGACACAACTGTATTGATCATGTTTTAATTTTTTCTGTTACAAGAAAATGAGTTCATACACAATAATGAAACATTACAAAAGGAAATTGACCGCCACTAACCTCAAGGTCTACCCACTGCTTCACATCCATAGGAGCACCTGTCATGTCATCAACCTTGTACTGGATGTTGGTCATGGACTTGTCAGTACTTCTGATGATGCCCACAATGGTAATCTACGACACAAATCACAAACTGTTATCCAACCGTACCAAAAAGAAAAAGATTAACAGCAACACATCAGTCATAATATTGCTTTAAAAAGTTTTATATTACCAGTTATCATATGGAAATGTATAATTTTGTGTTTCAAATTAAAATTTGTGTTTAATTAAAGTTTTTCCTTTTCAATTACACCAATATGTTTTTGTTGATACAACAAGAGTCAACTACTTTCTGTTAACATAATGCGCACTAAATCTTGTAGACTTTATCAATATGTATGCTACATAAATAGGTAGACTCCTCATAACTATTGTGCATCACAGCCAAATGTTGAAATAAGTAGCTAATCAAAAATAACTAATCGGGAAGCTAAAGTCAAACTCTTACATTGTGTATTAAAAAAATAATCTACTAAGCTACCAATTATTACAAAACTTCTGGATTGTTTGAGAAAACAATTAAAGAACATAGATATTAAAGCACAATTAGTCAGACACCTTTTAGTTTGTTTTATGTTTTCTGATGGATACTCATCCACCTTGTTGTGGTTCATCTTACCTGGGAAACCTCCACATCTCCCACTCTGAAGGCCTCATCAGCTTGAGAGGCGGACATCAGCTGAGACACAGTGCAGGGGATAATTTGGGTGGCACGGGTTCTCTGTTAAGTAAATCATACAATTTTCAGTCTGCAAACGTTTGTATTTTATATACATAGGCATGGAAAGAACATACATATATTGGGTTAGAAAATAAAGGGGACAAACTGCAACTTAGCACTTTCAGTGTGTTAAGTTTTATTCCACTAGGTCTTTTTCAGTTCTTTTCTTAGCATTTGTCAGGCCAGGTAATGGCCATGACAATGTTATTACTGACCCCTTTCTTCTCTCCTCCCTGGGAAGCAGAAGGTGATGCAAATCCTCCAGGAGACTGAGTGTAACCCCCGGTCATTCCACCCTCATTTCCTCCTGAAAACACCAAAAGTTAGTGTGGGACCTTATGAACGAGGCTGTTTATCCCATTCCAAAGACACCTAACTGACTAATATTAACATAAGCCTCACAGCAAAGAATGTTAGCAGTTAAGCTAATGTTAGCTTCAACTAAACAACCTCTACAAACCATGAATGCTTTTCAGACACAAACAACCCAGCTGACATTAACTCACCCTGATTCCACATGTTGGCAGCACAAACTTAACCTTTTAAAAACGAGCTGAAGTGTTAAAAACGCGGTCAAGAAAGGATTAATGACCCCACGTAGCTCTGCTGTATTCTTCCTTGTAAAAACTCGCGCGCCAAACTCAATATACGGCGCATGCGCGCAGCACAAGTCCCGCGAACCCAACAACAGCCGTGATCATGAGGGTAAATTTAGCCCTGGGTTTTGCTTGCCAGACCATCTTTCCCAACTGTTTAAAGTATTTCAGGTATGTAAAGAAAATAACAGCATGTTTTTTGTAAAGATTTATGTCTGATAGATAAGTTGAATATTTTCTTCCTGTAAGAAGCGGTACGCTCCTTGACAAAATGTCATACCTGAAAGGCAAATGGCGGGGAAAAATTCATACGTATCCGGGACACGTGTTTTGACTTCCGGAACTATCGTAAATATTGGACGCACACGAAGTCAATGTTTTAATTTTTTATTTAATTAATGACTATTTAATATAAGTGTACTTATATATAATAAAATAAACATAACTTAGTTAAGTTTAAAACTAGTGATGGACAAAAAAAGCAACGAAGCTTAAAAGTTTAAAATAGTTAATTTCTCGAGGGTTCAAATGCTCAGCAGCTCCCCCTGTCGATCAAAAGTTTGAGACAAATAATGAAAACTGAGTTTTTACTGTCAAAATTCTTATAATTATACAATGTTTAAATTGTAGTTTTTAATCTTCTAATAAAATTTTAATTGGCAGAAATGTAGATGTGCAACTGTAAAAATGGACACCCATATGTATACATATATACTTAAAATGTGTGTGTGTATAATTTTGTGTTTTGATATATCTCTTGCCTTCTTGACATGAAATTTAAGATGCTGAGAGAATATAAAGACTGAAGACAAATATAAAAGTTTTTTTTTAGACCTTGTATTTAGTTCTGCAATGCACCTCAGACCTGAAATTGTTTGACTCATTTGTGTTCTGCTGTACCTTATCAGTGGCATCAGTTGTTTGTTTTGTGCTGCTCTGGTTTGTTCTGTTTATTTAATTATTTATTTAATTTGCAAGTTTTCATGAGAAAACTTTACAAAAGATAAAATAAATAAAAATAAAAAAAGGTGCAAAACCCATTAGCCTAATAGGTTTATTGTGAACAGAAACATGACCTCCTCAGCAGGCAGCTTATTTTTAGCTCACATAAACAGCTGCCAACATTAATATGTATGCCTTTTATGGCACTCTCAGCTCGACCCAAATATACTAATTTTCATCAATAAATCCTATGAATCTGATTTTTTTGCTTTGGTCAATGCTGGGAACTCTGTTTTACATCCAAGAAATGCACACATTACTATAGGTGGAAAACTGCTCATACATTTATGTTACTTTATTTTATTAACAGCTATGGAACCAAATAATAAATATAATCCACTTTCCAGGCAAACACGTCATTAACAGCTGCTATCTTATCTTCCGTTGCCCTTTGTTCTCACGTCTCAAAGCTCCCTTCGGTCTCTGACGGGTATTTGCAGCTGTCACAGAGTCCAACATGTCTTCGGTAAAGCTGCTTTTATCTTGTCTGCTTTTCGGGGAGGCTTTCTCACTGTCGGGTAAGAAACAAAGATATGTCTACTATACATTCTAACATTTCTCGCACATCTCCTATCATGATGTATGGTCGACTTACTGTGCGTAATTACGCATCGGTTTCATCCAGGGAGCTTTTGGCATATCACAGACTTGCACTGGGATCCGAGCTACAGACTGACAGACAACCCGGAGCTTGTGTGCGCGTCCAGCGGTAAACGACCTGCCTTACGTGCTGGCAAATTTGGGGACTACGTTTGTGACTCACCATGGCAACTTATCAACTCGTCTGTTTACGCCATGAAGCACATCCTGCCTGATCCAGACTTCATTATTTGGACAGGGTGAGTATCTGTCTCCTAAAAAATGGTTCGAACAATTTTTGATTATTCTGATTGAACTTAAGTCCCAGGTACACAGACATATAAAGGGAAACACAAATCCAGTTTGTCTTTTATAAAACATAGGAAAAGTACTGGAATTTCTATTTTCTGTAACAATATACACTATATTGCCAAAAGTATTCGCTCGTCTCCCTTCACACACATATGAACTTGAGTGACATCCTGTTCTTAATCTATAGGGTTTAATATGATGTTGGCCCATCCTTTGCAGCTATAACAGCTTCAGCTCTTCTGGGAAGGTTTTCCATGAAGTTTAGGAGTGTGTCCACTGCTCTAGAGTCCAGTGGTGGTGTGCTTTACATCACTGCATACAGTGCTTTGCACATGGTGATGGAAGGCTTGGATGCAGCTGCTCGGCTGTGGAAACCCATTCCATGAAGCTCTCTCTGCTCTGTTCCTGAGCTGACCTGAAGGCCACATGGAGTTTGGAGGTCTGTAGCTGTTGACTCTGCAGAGCGTTGGTGACCTCTGAGCTCTATGTGCCTCATGCTCTGTGATTTTACGTGGCCTACCACTTTGTGGCCGAGTTGCTGTCATTCCCAATCACTTCCACTTTGTTATAACACCACTGACATTAGACTGTGGTATATTTAGTAGCGATGAGATTTCATGACTGGACTTTTTGCACAGATGGCATCCTATGACGGTACCACACTGGAGTTCACTGAGATCCTGAGAGCGACTCATTCTTTCACAAATGTTTGTAGAAGCAGTCTGCATGCAGAGGTGCTTAATTTTACAAACCTGAATTTAATGATTTAGATGGGTGAGTGAATACTTTTGGCAATATAGTGTATGTGTGAGAACCTATTTAATTCTCTTCCCTCTTCTAATGGCTCATAAAATAATCACTTCCCCTTTTCAGGATTTAATCCTTAAACATGGTTGTTTACATTACAGAGATGACACACCACATGTACCCAATGAGGATCTGGGAGAGGAGGCAGTGGTCAGCATTATCAGTAACCTTACTAATATCATAACTGAGGTGTTTCCAAGTAAGTGTTAAATCAAGTGACTGTGGCGTCTTCACATTTATCAACCTATTAATGATGACAGTGATTTGTATTATCGTCATCTTCAGGCACTAAGGTGTACTCTGCTCTGGGTAACCATGACTACCACCCCAAGAGCCAGCTTCCTCCAGCCCCAAACTCCATCTATAACAGAATAGCAGAAATGTGGCATGACTGGTTGGATCCAAAGTCCAAAGAAACATTTAAAAAAGGTGAACAGATCACCGTCTGACACCTGCTTATCAAAGAAGTAAAACTGCCTATGCTGTATAGTAGATATAACACCTTAAAAACAACAACAACAACAGCAAACCTATTGAAAATACATTTTTCTATTCTTCTTGCAAAGGTGGATATTACACAGAAAGGTTGCTGAACCAAATTGGTTTTAGGATTCTGGTCCTCAACACTAATCTCTACTACGACCAGAACAAGTTGACTCCAGACATGGATGACCCGGCGGGCCAGTTTAGCTGGATGGATCAAACTCTTACAGAGGCAGCAAACAACAAGGAGAAGGCAAAGGATCATATTCATGTTGGCTCTTTAACAAAGATTAAACTGAAATTAGATGCAAAGTTTTGATTGGGTCAAACTATTAATTGTTTTGCACATCTACTACTTGCAGTAAACATTTGATATTTGATTAAATATAAAAATACTTTAGTGAAAATTGATTTTTTTTTTTTTTTTTTAAGCTAACTATGAGTTGCTTTTCTTGCCTAGGTGTACATCATTGGTCATGTTCCCCCAGGTTTCTTTGAGAAAAAAAGAAGTAAACCGTGGTTCACATCAAAGTTCAATAGGAAATACTTGGATCTGATAAAGAAGCATCATTCTGTCATAGTTGGACAATTCTTTGGTCATCATCACACTGATAGTTTCCGCATGTTCTACAACACAGAAGGTAAGACACTGCAGCATTGTGACTGAACGTCATTGCCACTTCTTTTTCCTGCCGTGTAACTATGTCCAATGTCTTGATATTAAAATAAAGTAGAGGTTGGTAATAAAGTTGAAATCAGAAGTAACGCCCCGTTTGTTTCCACAGGCTTGCCCATTAGTGCAATGTTTCTCAGCCCAGGGGTCACACCATGGGAAACAACACTTCCTGGAGTTGTAGATGGAGCTAACAACCCCGGCATTCGTGTCTTTGAATATGACACAGGAACACTTCTAGTAAGAGTAAGTAAGAATTCTACATGTAATAATTTCAGTGCACTTTGCCACAGACAGATCACAGTTTTTCCACTGTAAAAAAAACATGCTTTGCAGGTTCCAGAAGACTTCAGGGGTTTATATTATTCTCTTTTGTCTTTTAAACCACACATGTGAACAGGATGTGGTGACATATTATCTGAATCTTAGTCACGCTAATGCAGTCACGGAGCGCTGGGAGAAAGAGTACCGCCTCACAGAGAGTTTCCGAGTGCCAGATGCCTCCCCGGCCTCCATGCACCAGGTTCTGGAGCGAATAGCAAGTGATCGCTGCTACCTGCAGAAGTACTATGACTTCAATTCTGTCAGCTATGACCTGACAGCCTGTGACAGTGACTGCCGCGTTGACCATGTGTGTGCAGCAAGAGAACTAGACTTTGACAGGTATGAGCAGTGTCTGGTAAAAGAAGGGGTGGTTTCCGTAAATGGTGGGCTGCTGCTGGTGGTCCTGTCTGTGGCTGTGAGCATAGTGGCAGCTGGTTGGTAGGGGTTTTCCCTCATAAGCCAACACACTGTGATGTAATTAGGTCTAAGGTTCTCTATCTAATCCATCAGTTCATCTATCCGTCCATTTTTCTTTAGCTGTTTTTCCACCAGCAGTCATTGTGTGAGAGGCAGGGTTCACCCTGGACAGATTCAAGTCCATCACATGGCCTGTATCAAATCTAGACTTTAGCTAGTATTTTTCTTCTTTTAAATCTGTCAAATTATTTTATCTATTTGTCTAATAAATCCAGTGACAGACTATAACTGTATGAACTGGATCCTAAATGAAACTATAAATGTGTTGATACCACCTTTTTACAACAATAAATATGTTAAAAGGTTTTGAACTTCCTTGTATTCATTTAAAAACACAAGGTGATACGTTGATAAACAGATAAAGTTATGTTATCAGATAACTTCCGTTATCTTGTGTCTGTGTAATAACTTAATGAGGTTTTCATTACTGCCAGTAAAACTAACAGAAGTATTCCTGCAGAAGTGACATGAGAGACACTGGACTCTGAGCCTGGGAACAGAACATGTTTATTGAGCATGTGCAGTTAAAGTATTGTTGCGGGCTTGTGGTTACACTTTAGTAAACACATATGTCATGACATTACATTGGTTGGTTGATGCAGCCAACACGTTCACATTAGCAGAACCTGTTTACTGGAGGTGAAAGGCTGCATGGCTGCGTCCAGAGCCTTCTGATAGTCTCGGAGGTGCACCTCAGTGCAGGCAGGAGCTGTGAGCTTCCCCTGCTGAATGACGGAGCACAGCTCATCCATCATGGCTCTAAATGCACTCTCATCTATGTAAAAAAAAGAAACTTCTGGTAAAATCACTTTTAAAAAAGTAATTTAAAAAAAAACACGTAATAATCAAGTAATATAATGCCAACTAACCACGAGCATGATCTCTCTTCCACTGTGTGACCCAAAAGCCCCGAACTTTTACATCCTTAAAAATAAGAGCACTCTGGAGACAATAAGGAAATATGGTTTGTATTAAAAAACATGAAATGTAGTTTTAAATCAACATCTTAGATTTTCTGGAATAATATTTGTTTGATTTCTTTTCTGGGATTCAAAAACCTCTCTTGTAGAAAAAGCTTTTCTTTTCTCACTTGATTCAAACTCAAATTTTCAGATTTCTCAGCTAAATGTTTAAGCTATTTTTAAAGTGTAAGTACAAACATTTACTGTAAATATTCATGAAATAGTTCTAGAATTAAAATATTGACATGTATGATATATACTAATATGTAATTTTTAAACAAACATCCACTAGAAAATAGCAGGAAAATCAAAACCTTTAAATTGTCATGCAGTATGCTTTGCCTTGTTTATTCATGATATCCAGGTATAAACATAAAACTTTACTGAAAACTATAGGAGCCCTGCTTTAATCTAATCCTCAGCAAGTAAGAAAGCAGGTGCCATTTCCCAAGATGTAAAGCTTTTTTCTCCCCTGAAAGCCTTCTTACCACAGGAACTGTGACTGGTTGTTTGGACATGCCTCCATATGTCACCATAGACCCTCCAACTCTGAAAAAGCAAGGAGCATTTGACAAGAAATATGCATATAATTGCCTTTTCTCTGCTCCATAAGAGCATTTAATCATTAAAGATTGTTTAAGATGCTCACTGTAGATGACGGAGTAGTTCTGTTGCACTTTTGCCTCCAACTCCATTTAATGCCAGTTTAGGTTTTGGACACGTCTTTCAAAAGAAAAGAAAGGGTTGTAAATTTGCTAACAACGAAAAAAAAACCACATGACTACTTCTCCTGATACATCTGAGCTTATCTTCCGATCCACAGACCTTGAACAGTTCCTTCATCTCAGGCCGCCTCAGGGCCTCTTCGTTGATCACATGACTGGCTCCCATAGCCTTCAGCCGCTCTTTGAGCTGCGCAAAATCTGACCTTTGAAGAGGAAGACACGAACATCACTATATTTGGAAATTCTAAAACGCAAACTTTGCAACACTTTATTTAGGTCTCCTTAAGCAACAGATTGATTGCAACTGAAAACCCGCCAAGTGTCCTGAACAGACTTTCTATATTTTCAGTTTTAGTGCTTGGGTATTTACTCATATGTAAAAAAAAAATAATGTAACCGCAGACTAATCTCAAAGACTGAGCTCACCTGTCTCGAATAACATTTATAGTGTTTATTCCTCTTGCAGCAGCAATCTGTATAACAGCCTGCCCAACTCCACTGTTGGCTGCATTCTGGATCACAGAATCTCCTAAACAGACAGACGACAGCAGAGAGTCAAACTGACAGCCTAATGTCATGTTTTATGTTGTGCTCATGAGTTTGAAGTTCAGAGAAAGAGAACATTAGGGATGCTTGTGTAAAATTATACCTGACTTGAGCTCTTCAAAGTCTGACAGCATCCTGAAGGCGGTGCAGGGATTCACGCCCAGAGTGGCAGCGGCGAGCAGGGGGATGTCATTTGGCAGCGAGATAACATCGTCTTCTGCCAGCACTGCCTCTGTCCTCCATGTCCCTGTTCACACAAAGACACAAACTACATATACGTGTTTTTGTTTGGCTTTTTTTTTTTTTTTCATATTCGCGCCTTTCGAGCTGTAATTTACCCAGACCAGCATCTCTCGGGATGACCCAGTCTCCTGTTCTGAGAGACTCGACCTGGCTGCCCACCTCGACGACCTGGGCTACACCCTCATTACCACCAACAGCTGGGAGGCCAGGAAGAATAGCATAGGTACCTAAAGAGAGACAAAAAACAGAATCTGTTAGGTTACTCAGGCTGCTGTAATGGCGGTAAAGCCTCATGTGGGCAGAAACCAACAAACCAAACACCTTGAATCATGTTCAGATCTGACGGGTTTACTGGGGCTGCCAGCAGTTTAACCAGCACATCCTTTGCACCTGTTGGGGGAAGGGCTACATCCTCCAACCTGACAGAAGTGTGAGAAAGAGAGAAAATACCGGTGATAAAAAATACTGCACAAAGATCGGGTGAAACAACGACAGCAAAAAAACCCCACTACATTTCTCTGCTTGATCATGATGCTCACAGTCAACCAACAAGCAAATTAAAAACCAAAATTCAGACATACAATCAAATACACAGGATATTGTTATTAATAATAAAACTCTTACACACTTCAATGAATCAGTTAACAGATAAGTGAAAGAATATAAAGTAATCACTCTGGTCTATTTAATAGTTCTGATAAGAATCCTATTTTTTACTGTTTAACCTCCTTAAAGGAAAAAAAAGATGAATGCTACATCTACGGCTCTGGAAATTTATATTCACCCATTTTCTCTTATTTCTGTATTTCCTAACAGATTTATACCTCCCGTTTGTCAAGTGTTTATTTACTTATGTCTTCATGTCTAGTTCTACTGTTATTTCTCACATTTTAGCTCAATATCTGTTAAACTGACTGGATTACAGCCAGTTTTTGTTTTCTAGTGTTGATTAGCTGTGGCAGCCATCTTGAATCGTGCTGTCTCCAGAGATTAACCTGTTGTGGGTGTACATTCAATGATTATTTTGTAGTGTCATTAAAATTTGCACAGTGGGTTATATGGCGTTTTGGTGACAGACAGACAGCCAAAAACATGACCACCCCGTTTTACTACAGGTGGACGGAAATGCGGAAATGTCATCTTTAGGCGGTTGTGCCATAAATAAATAAAAAGTTTAATACATCCACAAAAAACACCGAAGACAATTCCAAAATTAGGTTTAGCCCCAGCTGTGCTTCGTGTCTGCATAATGGTGACTCATTAATACATTTAATGCTTTTTCAGACAGACATGCTTACTGAACGACTCGTGAAGGGTCTCCATGGTTTCTGTATACAAGAGCCTGGCAGGTGTGCGCGTGGCGTCCAGCCGAGTGACCGAAGTGCGAAACGTTAGCATCCCGGTGCCTTTTACACTGCAGAAAAGCACCGACGAAGCCTCTTTTACGAACTGTTTGCCTTCTTAAACACACAGTGTAAACTACAAACCACATGGCGACACAAAACCGAACCTTTAACTTTATGCACGACGACGTTTTTTATATAAATGTTTGTATTTTAAGAAGTGAAAGTACACTTCACGCTCTTGGCCGCCGCCATGTTAGATTTTAACCGTGGAAATATAAACAGAGAACAGCGCCCCTGGTGGATGAAAAGAAGTACTACACCACATGAAAGTAATACTAAAAACATTTTTAAGCCATTTAAAAAATAATTTTATAATAATCCTGGAGACGATTCTTGGTATGTCACTGTAATATATGTACGCAGCATAAAATGGTCCTATTTCTAGTTTTTTAATTATACTTATCAGTTCATATATTCACAGATGATAGAAAAGGATGTGCATTTAATAAAATTGATTACATGCTTTAGCCACAAAAAAATTTAATTCGTAATATTGTATGTTCTAGTTGCTGATACCTCACAATGTTGTTTTTCCTGTCATGTAAGTGTTACCGTGAAGACAAAAAATAAAAATCTAATGTAAAATTAACTCCTTTTCCTCCAGGACTGCTAGTATTACAGTGACATGAGGCTTTTCCCCCTCATTCTAAAAATATTTAAAATAAGAAGTCACTCAGATTAATTATATTGACATATTTATTATGAAATGAAGTAAAACTTTACATACAAAAACATAATCACAGTAATACTTTGAAAATCTTACATGCTGCTCATCACTGAAAAACTAGCCAATAAATCACCTGAGTTAAAGACAAGTTTAGTTTTATGGCAGTAAACACTAATACATTCATCATTAATAAATGCACATTTGTTTGGAAGTAGCACTAGCCATTTACTTGATGAAATACAACACAAATTAATTGGCTGGTGGTTAAAAAATTGAGATGAGTACAAGTAAAGAAAACTGTAATACAGGAGATCCCAATGTGCTTTAAATCACATTCTTACAAGTTCTTACATTTTAAAGGAATCCAACTTGTTTAACACTCAAATATAAAATGCCAATAACAAATCATTAAGATGTTAAAACAGTTTTTTTTTTTTACAATCACAATGTCTTGCATGAACTTCTCTAGTTTCCATTTGATGAGACAGAAACAAAATTCCTGTACTGCAAAATATATAATACTAAAATTCACTCTTAATCTAAGTAATGAGTGTCTAAATTGCTGTCAAGAGTTTGACAGATGAAATAATCAGTGCTGTCAGGTAAAGAAAAGGTAAGTCAAGTAACAATAAAAAAAGAAAAGTTCTTCAAATTAAGATGGTACCATATACCGGCACTGCGATTGTAAATAGTTAATTCAAAATGAAAAATGCATAAGAACATCTAATTAGTTTACCAAATGCCAGCACTTCCATTAACACATTTTAGTTCTCTCAAAACCTGAGTGGAATGATCTAAATAGGATTTGATTTAGCAACCTTTAAACTTTGAAAACTTGTTAGGTCATACGTGGCACATTCTTTTTGTCAGAAGCATTGATAGTCTGAAACACCAATCATCAATGTATTGAGATGAGACAACTATTATAATATACTACTAGCCCCAGTCCCTGATATTTTACTACATCCCCATCTACAACGATTACAGAGGAAAGAATACATGAAGAGTGGATCATTTTCTCCAAAAAATAAAGGACATAAAAACCATCATCACTCTGTGAGTGGAAAGGTCAAAAAGCCTATAAATCTCAGCATTAAAGGCATAGTCTGTTCACTTTTGAAGGGATGTCTTTGTTTAGGTTAAGCTAATGGCTAGCCACATGAGGGCCAGTGTTATAGGGTTAGGGTTAAAATGAACATATCAGGCCGCCAGTTAAGCTTTTGGAAAAGTGGTGTCCAACCCTGGTCCTGGAGGGCCACTATCATGCATGTTTCAGGTGTTCCTCTGCTCTTCAGCTGGTCTTCAAGTTCTGCTGAAGCCTGTAGATCACTCAGTCATTCAAATCAGGTGTGTCAAAGCAGAGAACCATTTAAAACATCCAGGATAGTGATCCTCCAGGACCAGGATTGGACACCACTGAACTCGATGTACTTTTCGGGCAGACTGATACATTTACAACCTCTCAGCACCTTCGGTCTCAGCATGCATATGTTTGTGTAGTAATACAGACATTGTTCAGGTGAGAAAAGAGCAATTGACTAAATAAACAGTGTCATGCAAAAGTGTAGAGGTAGCATTCTTTGACACTGATATGTTGTTTTTGAGAAAGAGTTGCTCCATGACTGATGCCACAGCTGGTAAAGTACCAACTACTGTACTGATAACTATCTCACAGAACATCACTTCAAAAATGACCCGACTATCAATAACTGTAATGTTGCTATTATGACCCAGAGTTCTACAATCTTCTAATAACAGTCCTGTTAGAAAAAAAACAGCATAAAAACACTCCTGAGGCCATTTTCCATTGGCTTACTTGTCATACTTTTCACATTATTTGGATTAGCAGGTAACCCCTGCTTTATGTTGAATTAACACTCTTTGACTTCTTCTGATCAATCTGAAGCCATCCCTGAGTTCTCAGATTGATCATTCCTGAGATGAGCCCAACCATCAACAAACTGTAAATGGTTTAAAAGAAACTAAAAAATAAGCATATATATAAAAATATGGTATATGTGTTTAAACTGAAATATATAAAACATAATGCATCTTACACATGATTAGTGCAGAGTGATGTTGCACTGGTTTTGGCATAGATACGCGTAACAATGGGCTTTTCTTCTAAAAAGCTCAATCTGCACATAAAAAAACATATAAGGTCAAGAAAATTATTTAAAAAAACTCACAGTTTATATCAGTCTTCATTAATCTGTACCTATACAGTATGTACTGCATATTCTTACTCTCAGGTTGCAATATATTACTGTTACATTGTAATTAAGATGAATTAAATTAAGGAAAATGGCAGATATTTACCAAGTACATATGTACAGAGTAACGAGAGTACCATGATAGAAAAGTTACCCAGAGTTTTTTTCAAGCCATACACAGATTTAAATGACCTGTCTAAATTTTTAAACTGATCTGCACTCAAACATTCATTGCTAAAAGGCTTCAATAGGAGCACAGGGAGAAGCTGCAGCCCTCTTGGATGAAAATAAATAAGTAGAATTGATCTTTTTTTTCTTTAAAGGCATTAGAATAATTTTACATATATATTAATTGGGTGTTAAAGTCTGAGTCAGCATCTCCTGTAAAA
Organism: Kryptolebias marmoratus; assembly: GCF_001649575.2. Classification (NCBI taxonomy): domain Eukaryota; kingdom Metazoa; phylum Chordata; class Actinopteri; order Cyprinodontiformes; family Rivulidae; genus Kryptolebias; species Kryptolebias marmoratus. The sequence continues at coordinate 7,633,173 of NC_051445.1, read as the reverse complement.
CGGGAGTAAAATACTGACTACCTAGCTAGACCTACATGCTCCTCCTTGCCGGCTGGTTGCTCCTAAACTATTTCCCTACGAAGGGTTTTAGACAGGTAATTTCTCAAATCTACCTAAAAATGGTTCTTACTAAATATAAATGAAACACCAGCCTTTCACTGATAATGTCATCATGTCTGATTCTGCCTCTTTTTCTTCCAAGTACTGGGAATAGAGCTAGCCAAAAACCTTAGTAACTCAGTCCAGGTCAACTGTTTATGATGCTGTTTGTGTACTTAGTATTCCTCTAATTAGGATTCTCCTAAATTCAAGTTAAAGTAGTCGTAAAGCAGTAGTATTTTTTTCAATTCAGCCAATTAAAGTTGAGCATACTACAGATGGACCATTGATAATAATTAGAGATCTCAGAAACTTAAAGAGTAACTTAAAATCACACCATAAAGCAGCATTCTCCTGCCCTCTTTAGGTTAGAGTAGCTTAACTGACCTGAAGTGATGGTAACACACACTCACTGCCCACTTTATTAGGCACACCTGTTCAGATGCTTGTTAATACATATAGCCAATCACATAGCAGTGCCTCGATGCGTTAAGACATCTAGTTCAAACCATGCATCAGAATGAGAAAGAAAGGGGATTTAAGTGTCTTTGAACATGGCATTCGTCCATGCCAGACAAGCTGGTATGAGTATTTTAGAAACTGCTGATCTACTGGAATTTTCATGCACAACCATCTCTAAGATTTACAGAAAAGGGTCACAAAAAAGAGAAAATACCCAGTGAGCGGCAGTTGTTTGGACAAATAATGTCTTGTTGATGTCAGAGGAGAATAGGCAGAGTGGTTTGAGATGATGTAAAGTTAAGAGTATCTCAAATGACCACTTGTTACAACCAAGGTATACAGAATATCATCTCTGAATGCACAGCAATCAAACCTTGAAGCAGATAGGCCACAGCAGCAGATGATAGCAGTGAGTGCCACTCCTATTAGGTAAAAACAGATTTTACAGTTTGTTCAGGCTCACCAAAATTGGACAATAATAGAAAACATTGTCTAGTCTACTCACTGGAGTCTTAATTCACTGGACTCCAATGGCTCCACAGTCACCAGATCTCAGTCCAGTTTAATGTGGTGGAACAGAAGATTTGCAGCTAAACAATCTGCAGCAACTCAGTGATGCTATCTTGTCAATATGGACAAAAATGTCTGAGGATTGTTTTCAGCACCTTGTTGAAAAATTAAGGCAGTTCTGAAGGCAAGAAAGGGTTACAAGTAAGTATGAGCAAGGTGTACCTGACAAGGTGGACAGTGAGTGCATTTCTTACACCAGTGACAGCTTGGAAACTCAAGTACCATGCCATGTAATAAATTGTTCTGCAACCAAGCACACCTGACCATTATCTGTTTTTAGTCATCTTCTAAGTAAAATAAAACAGAAATAGTAGACAATATTTGGAAACAAGTTTCTCTAACATTTTAACACTGGCAAGCAGAGGATGTGTCAGACAATAGCAGTTTGTTTTATTTTTTTCTTAGTTAGGTCTTCATTCTAATTCCAACAGGCTTTTTAATAAACCTGTAGAGAGCAGCAGAGAGGTCAGATTTTCAGGGGATCTTGAGCTACTCTTTAAACTGGTATATTACAATAGCATGAGCATACTGTAGTGCAAAAAGGATGTGATTTAATCCCAACTAAAATCACCTATCTTCGAATCTATGTTTGGTTTACCATCAGCAATCACGATGATGGCTTAGATCAAACATGCACCAGTGAGGTAGACCAGACCAGCCAGCAAAATGCCGAATGGAAATAAAAAAGAAATAACATAACTGACCAAAAACTGGAAACCGCTTTTGGTCTGACATTCATTTGGCCCCCAAAAACTAGATGGTCAACTGCAATATTGGCAAATGTCAGTACATTGCCTACACCTATACCCTTAAACCCGTCACAAGTTTTCTTTATCATGATCACCCCCCCCCCCTTTCATGAGATAGGTTAACATTCATTACAGTAAAAGGTACATCTTTGCCTTGTCGACAATACAGTGTAACAGTCAGGAAGGTGATTAACTGGTAAGGCAGCAAAAGTGTAGCTCTATACTAAACACACTGAGTACTGAAAACAAAATAAAATAAAACCCACAAGAAAAATGCAGCACCGCTTAAAGGAAATCTGCAAAATGCCTGTGAAGATCATTCGTTACATGGTAAAGTTCTCTACAATCTCAAACACCTCTAATAGCAGTGATTTATACATTTAACAAGATCCTGAGTGCAATAATACAGCAGTATTCCTGAGTGTTACACCAAATGAAATTAATAATAATATTAATAAAATTAAAAACAAACATTCTTCATGAGTGTTTTTTTTTTCTACCTGAGGTAATTCCAAAAGCAGCTTCAACAGCTGGGGAGGGGGATTGCGTCTCCCTCCTCAACCATCGAAGCAGTTTGATTGGCTTCTGTGCTTCGGTGTGACCCAATCTCCTGTTTAATCGGAGGTCTCAGGAGGTGGTGCCGACTGGCTGTGCTCCCCCTCTTCGGCTTTTAAAGGGGACAGTTTTCCCTGAGACGCCGGTGAGGACTGTTGTGCTTTGACTGGGCAGCTGGCGACCATGTGGTCAATGCTCTGGCAGAAGTGGCACCTCTTGGGCTGGGGGGGTAACTTGCACTCTTTGGCATGGTGGTCCAGGCCTCCGCAGTTGTAGCATCTACGGGAAAGAGGAGATTTATTATTTCATCAGCAGGATCTTTATTTATCGGAGTGGACACCTAAATCTTTAGAAATACATTAAAGGTTGGTACTGACCCACAGTGAACAAACATGGAACAAAGTTAACATTTTTGAAGTACAGTAAGGTAAGGTAATTTTGAAGATTCCTAACTGATAAGCACTTTACTAATACACTTATATAATCTGCTGTTAAACATCAAACAGGTGGTGTTTGTCCACTAAAACCAGATTTTTACTGTGTTGATGAATATACTACAGTAATATAATACAACTCAGACTGATCAGCCTATTTCACCACAAAATGAGAACTGCTGAGTAATAAATATATATCTATATAGTAATAAAAATAGTTTTAAATATTAGTAGTAATGATTATGGATGTTTGCGTTCTGTCCAGGGCGTACCCCGCCTTCCGCACACTAACAGCTGGAGATGGAAGCCAGAAAATGGGTGGATGTTTTAAAGAGAGTAAAAATGAAAGTTTTGTTTAATTATTTAAGGAATTGGTGAGCATGATGAAACACATATAACACTTGTCTAAACTTCAAACAAAAAAAAAAATAATAGTAATAATAATAATAAGAAGAAATCTTTCTAACAGACAACAAACAAACAGACAGATAAAAACCTGATCATGATGATGTTTCCTTTGTGCAACTGAAGCACATTTCTGATCAGAGCTTTAAGTTTCACTGGTTTGCCACTAGATGGCAACATTTCACTTGGTGTGACCTCATTAGGACCTAATAAATCTTTTAAGGACATTCTAGAGCACAACACACATCTCTCTGAAGGGGTTAAAAAGTTTGAAACATTTTATATATGTTTATATCACTCAGATGATTCCAAATCCTCACCAAAATGCACAATATCTTATTACCAACCCTTTAATCATGCAGGAGCTTTCATAGCAGAGTTGAAATGTTTCTGTAGTCTGAAATAGTTACTAAGGATCTCTCGTGTGGTGAGCAGCTTGTGTTGTTTGTCTGTTTGACACTGACAGAAGCCTCCGAATGGGCGCTATTGTATCAAAGTGTGGCATCCGTTTCATCGGCATTGAACTTTAGAAACAAACACTCTATGGGGTCATTTAGAGCCATCAGGGTGCCATCGGCCACCACTGTTCGGACATAATCTATAGAATGGCCACGCGTACAGGGGTGGAAGACAGATGGCTCGTAGGCGTGAGGCAGTTATTCTGTGACTTTGCGGACCCCCCTCCTTGCCACCTTTGTGACGGCAGATGAGTTTTGGACGGGGCGGCTGCTGAGGGGTCAGAATGGCTTTTGTAGCGCTGGGCATTATGAGTGGTGTCAAGGTCTACACCGTCACATCACAGAAGCTCCCTACATCAGCATCCATCAGGAGGAAAGTGGAAGTGGTCCCTTTGTCTAAAAAAGCTGCAGTAATGACCTCTGAACCCTGACCTCCCACCCTCCCCCAATCCCATTCGAGCCCCCAGCTCTCTTCCTTTTATTCATACACAGTTGCTATGACAACAATGACCCTTCACCTTCTTGCCTGGGCTCTTGCATCTGTTATCAATTAAATGAATAGGAACTTTTTTCCCTTCCTCGGTTTTATATATATATACACATACACACTCAGAAAGGTGGTTTATAAAATGTGGACTTAAACACACCAGGTCTTAATAAGCAAAGCTAACTTAAAATTAGATCACAACAGAATACTCGTTAATTCCATACAAAAAAACATGTTTATTTTGGTTGCTGGTTGCAAAAGCAACCAGTTACTCAAATACAAATCTGGTAAACACAGCCTAATGCTGCATAATGAAACATGCATGAAACACTCGTGTCCTATGCATGAATCAGTGCGGCGTACGAACAAGTATTGAACCACGGTGGCCTCCCAGGACTCTTTGAGGCAGTAATGATCTCTGTTCTCACACTCACCTCTCTCTGGTTGTAATCACAACTGACACGAGGTGAAGCTGATACGTCTTTAACCTCGCATCATACCGACACTCAAAGACTGATCCAAAAATCCAGATCTGCGTAGCTGATTTTTTATTTCTCTCTCTTCTGATAAGGGAGGTACACTCTTACTTTTATTGTATCTTTTAGTTTTGTAATTGCTTTCACTTTTAGAATTATAGGTCTCTTCCTTGAAACTCTGAAAGTAATAAAATGAAACGGCGTGGATGGATTGCTATCAATAAACCCTTTCAGATAAAGGAAAACCCATAGATTAATCCACAAAGTTAGAACTTATCGAGAGAAATAATATCAAAACTGGAAGTTGGCTTACAAGTTTTGTAGTTTTTGGGTTTGAAAAAATTTCTGTCAGTGGGAGAGGTTTAGTAACAGAAGGGAGAAAGTAGGCTGGTTTGAATTCACCAGGGAGCAGCAGATTTAAACAGTTATTGATCCAGGTCACACGTCAGGCCTGCTGATGTGACCCTTGCTGGGGCTGGAAGTGGGGGGTTGGTGTTCGAGGGAAAAAACTAAAAACGGGGAGTAACTACAACATGTTACCCAAGCTGAATACATCGGTGAATGTTTGTGTGCTGGTTGACACCTAAAAGCTATAAGCAACTGCAATAGATTAAAGATAATTAGAAAGATGTGAATTTTTCCTCACTAGTTGAGAAAATTGTGGAACTTTTAAAGCAAAGTAAGTGTTTATAGCTAAAAGCTTTATCTTTTTATTCTATTAGATGTTGCCTGTCATTTATAAGTTTTATGTTATGAAACAAGTTATGCACTGTACAGATTTTAAATTATATGTTACATTGTTATATATTTTTCAAAATAACCTGTCTTTGTTTGCAAGTTTCATAGTTGAGTTCATTAAAATATCTTCCCCGACTCTTCCCAGTCCATCCCTGCTCACCTGTCTCCCTTTGAGCGCCGCTTTTGGACCTTTTTGCCTTTGGGTCTCCGCTCACTGCCCACGCAGTGGATGCCTCCTGGTCCGGTGACCCGCTGCGACTCCAGGCCCTTCGATGACTTCTTGAACGTAAACTCGACGGCCTCACCTTCCTTCAGGCTGCGGAAACCCTCCATGTGCAACTTGCTCTGAGATAAAACAAAGAGGAGATTTGTCAGCATTCATAGTTTTTTTTTTGTTTAAGGAACTTCAATTGTATGGTAATTCACAGGCGTTTACATTGTAATGATAAGAAGAGTCCATCAAAAAATAGTAATTTAAATTCTTTACATTATTGTAGGAATTAAGTGGTGATAATTTGACATTTGAAAAGTGACCATATAGACCAGATTACTGCCAGAGCGAGCAGCTCGTGGAGACTTTGACCTCTGAGTACAAGCCCCCCATCCACTCTTCACTGTGTGACATCATCAGAGACCAATAACACTAATCAGGTTTTTTTTTTAGGTTGGTCACTATGCATCACCTGATGAAATAAATCTGAATGACAAAGCTTGGTGTTTTGACTCTACCCAGTGGTTCGCATGCACCACCCTGCATCACAAAGCCACCATTGCCCCCAGTGCTGCATTTTCTTGTGTTTGAGCGGAAAACCTGGTGAGGATAACCTTCAACCCCGCACCCACCCCACCCCCGACCCCACCGGAGGAGCAGCATTCCACACTGCTGCCCCCACCCCCATCTCTCTCTTCCCACCCACATCACAAAGCTCCCACTAACACACTGACCACCACCGCTAACCCTAAAAAGCTACAGGATGCAGGGGCTGGTGCTCGTG
>NC_051445.1:7541552-7626689 GCF_001649575.2 Kryptolebias marmoratus | reverse complement strand
CAGGGTGACATTCCATGGATAGTTGTTTGGCAGAAAGATGTAAAAGGTATAAACTGAGAAACAACAGAAGTGATTAATATCTCCCCTCGACAACTGCTCTGATCTTTACAATTAAAACTCTGGTGGACATAATAATAAACAATAAACCCAGAGGGATTTATTGGCACAACATTCACCTGATGTAAAAAAAAAAGAACCAGTTCTTAGTATGTGCAAGGAACATCTCCATCTCCCACAAAAATGGAAGGGAGATAAAGGAAGGAAAGGTGTGGCTCAGGTTTGAGGATAAAACCCTCAGACTGGTTAACACGTCATGGGAAACCCCTCTATAAAAATCCCTAGGTGGGACTATAGGATTAAATTGTCACGCACGCTGCAAACTGTTTACACAGAAACAGCTAGCTATTAATTTAGCAAGTTTGTTTTGATAGACTGTTTCTTTGATTCCACTTTGAGCAAAGCTGCATCCATTTATCATACACGACCAGCGGTCTGCGTTCATTATTTGTGGAAACATCCAGGAATCAAACAAAGCACGCAATCTATTGTACGAAGAATAATTTACACAGGTTTGTTAAGAAAACAAGTCATAAATCTCTGCAGCTTGGGATCACACATTCTTTAAAACGCTTTACAAACAGAACAATCGATTCAGCTGCTGACATTAAAAGAGGCCTTTTCAATATGTTTGACGTATTCAGTGAAGGCTGAGCTGCTTTAGAAAAGTCCTGGGCTGTGAAAAAAAACTAAACTATCAAGAAATGACACCGTGCAACACAGACATCCACAGAGGCTCAGGACCACAGGCCTTTCTATCCTGATTGTTAATCCACTTCCTTTCTCACGTGTGACCATCCCTACCCCCACACCTGACCCTCACCGACCACATGGCCACATCAGGTTATTCTCACACAGGTACAGGATCAAGATGGGGGTTTTTTCTTTTTTTTTTTTAACTTCAAGAACCCCATGTGAGGCACTATTTGTGGGGTCTACTCTATACACTTTATCAGAATAAGTCTGGAAGCAAAGTGAGACAAAGAAAGACATCAGAGCGGGGAGGGACAATAGCAGGACTTCTGCAAACACAAAGAGGGGCTCGAGGACAACTGAGGGGAGCTTCATTTGAATGCATGTCTCTATTGTCCACCTGCACAAAAGCCACTGAACCATGGGACTTAATTTTTTCTTGACACGTGGCCACTAATTTTAGGACTGATGCAATATACACTCACATATTGCCATCATCTGTAAAGGAAATATCTGTGAATAGGCAGTTCTTTTCATTAAAAAACTAATTTTCTTAAGAAAATTTCTATTTCTTGCAATTTCATGAAAACCGTACAAGAACCAATATTTATGAAGAAAGAAACGAAATATGCACATTTTTCCCTCATATCTATGGTACATGTGCCCTCAATTTTAACATTTGTAAGTGCAATTTGTAAACAGCTGCCATTACCACGTGCATCTGTTGCCTACATAAACAGATGAAAACTGAAAATGGGCCAAAATGGCGACATTTTGGATTGAAAAATCCAACTTTGATGTATTATGTATTTCTACTCAGTAAACTCTTTCGAGCTGCACCATTTGATAGAGTTCAGGATAATTAGTTCAGGATTTTTGTTTGATTTCATTCATTGGAATGAGTACATTTAAAGCAGAGAACATTACAGCATTAAGTTCCATTGTGCAATTCAACAAAGCAATTTCTGAATAAATGGAAAACATGCAGACAACATAAACTGCTCAACAATAAATTTACAACACAATATTCAGTAAAGAAAACTTAATGAATGTTAAAAATGTGATTTTTTTTAGCAATATTTAAAGACATCTGGGAGAAAAATGATTTAACCCAGCTTGTCTTTCCTCTTTTTTAAGTCTCCACTTGAGCACTAACTAAACTGTAGGTTTCTATCCTCAACTGAACTCGTCTTCTGATTTGCAAAATGAGTAATAAAACACCAACTTCCTGTAAGTAGCAGTTAAAAGGCACAATTACGTCTCTCTATATGCATCATCACTGGCAAGGAAGACTGAAACAGGAGCTGCTTGAGAAAACATGCAAACCTTTTATGCAAATAGATGCATACAGAAATGTGTGTGAATTACAAAAAGACATTTAGCTTTGCTTTTCAAGCCTCACTGAAAGCAACAAACTGGTTGCATGTGACCAAATAAATGCAGCCTAAACTAAAAATCAGGGTTTTCTTCAAAGGAGTTTGTTGCACCTCTGTGCCACACACACTCAGAAGGAGGGGGGTTGAGCAGGGCAGACAGCAAAGAGCCTTTAATCACTTTATGACAGGAACTCTGAGGTGAATGAGCAGCTAGTGGGGATTCCTCCCATTCACATGCTAAACCTTTATCTTATCAGACAGAACTCACTGGTGGGGAGGAGGAGAGAATGCAGCCTCCACCTCTCTCCACTATTGTCACCTCCACCTTTAATGTTTTGGATAAACATGGGTAAAGTTTAAGCAAAGGAAGAAAACTTTAAAATGGGGGTGTGAATTGCAATAAGAAAAATACTGAACACAAACCCTGGCCTGGATATCCTCTGCACATAGAGAGAATTTTAATTTCTCATTATGTCCCCGCTCTGTTTCGCCCTTTTACACAATAGAAATGTCTCCTAAAAGAAATCTAACCTCACATATTTGTCAGTGATATCTGTTCCCATCTCTGGGGGAGGATCAGTGATGCCTCCTCTTCCTTAAAGGAGCAGTTTTCATGCAGCTCCAGAGAACCGCTGTAAGCTTGTTAAGGTGTGTAAGCTCCACTGAATAACAATAACCCAAGTTTCATGTCTCCATCATCCCTGCTCTAAACACACCAAGGAGGCCTGCAGCAACATGTGTTTGCCCCAAAGGACCCAAACAGAAAATACAGCCACCCAGAACTACCAAACTTCCCTTTATTTTGCTGTAAATTAAAATAAAAAACTCCCTCAAAGCCTGCAAACGCACCATATTTTTACATTGTGTGTGCCAACAGGCTCTACCTTTAAGGTGCTTTAATTAGTTACATTTTTAATTAATTGGTTTAACAATACAAGCCAAAAAAACATCGCAAATTAATTAAGCTGCTTGGAAACAGGTGGAGGGATCTCCATCCTGCGAGGAAGGACTTTTTAGCCAGAATTAAAAAATAAAATAAACGAATACAGCAAAATTTAGATGTCATTGTTGGGACACAGGAAGTACAAGCAGGCTGTGTTTTGGATGTGACTCGGGTTCAGCTCCTACCTGATGGACAAACACGTCCACCGGTTCGTCCAGCGCCACTCCGTCCCGGCTGGTCATGGACAGGAACCCGAAGCCCATGCGGACGTTGAACCACTTACACACCCCGACCCCGTGGAAGGACGGTGAATCTTCCTCCGTGCTCGGTCCTTCATCCTCCTCAGTCTTACAAACTCCTACAATTAAAGGGAGAGAGAGAAAAAAAGTATGGAAATAAAAACTAAGATGGAGAGGGAAATTTACGCACCCGTCTCCAAAGCAAATAGAGCTTTTAAAACTTTTCCCCCTCTCTTTACCCTGAACGTAACAATCAATGCGAATCGATTACACAACACGAGAAGCTCAGATTGTGCATAAATGTGATTTTTAAAAACAGAAGAAAAGTTATAAATTCTGTTAAAACGACAACAACCAGTGCGCATTTTTCAACCAAATGAGCCGCAACTTTGTGCCAAATAACTGATCCCTGAGAGCTTCTCACAAAATGCATGTGCCACCGCATGTGTGAGCAAACAATGCCTGCAGATGTTCCAGTGCAGCCGGAAAGACAGTCGGTGAGAAAACGGCTTCATTAAGTCGCGAAGCCACCAAAGTGCGGCTTTTCTGAAGTTACTCAACCTGGGAACTCCTGGTTGGAAACGGAACCCATGATGTCTTCAGCTCTGCCTTCAGTCAAAATCAGCACCCAACTTACAGTATCCGTTTTTTTCCTGTTTTTTGTTTTTTTGTTTTAATTATTATTATTCTAGCCCTCTGGCTGGGTAATCCTCCCAGTTTGCCACTTTCATGCAAAATGCTGCGGAAAGCAGAAGCTGCGCAGCGAGAGGGAAAGCGGGAGAGGGAGGTAAACAAAAGGGGGCTGGAAACCTCTTCCCCCTAAACAATGCGGGTGGGGTGGGGGGAGATTTTTTCTTTTTGAACAATCCCCTCCACACACACACACACACACACACCTCCACCCCAATAACATCCTAAACAATGCCCCTCCAGAAGGTGCTCGGAGCATTCTTGGAGCTAAAACTCTGCAAACATACCTTCTGCCATGTTTGGGAGCCAGGCGGGACTCCCCAGGTTCCTGTTTTATTTATTTTTTTTCTCTTTCCCCTCACTGCTGTCTTGATTTCTGGCTCTCCCGCAGTGGTCTGCACTGTTGGTCAACACAAATGATAAATTCTCATCCAACGAAACCCCCCATACGCTCGGTCATGTCCACGTGATTACAGTCCCCAAGGATGCAGGCATCGTGAGATGGAGGGGCCAATCAACACAAACCAGGGGTCTGATGTGGTTTTATCTCAGAGCCCGAGCTCGTGTGGTGCTTTGAAAATGACTGCAAACTGTAGTATTATTTGTTTACTTTAAATGTGTTTTGTTGGCAGGGTTTGGTCAGGTTTTTTGTGGCTATAAACACCTTAAACTCACTTTATGCAGTATTTGTAACGAATAGACATTTGTCCAAAGCCTGTTTAATGCTCAACACGCTTCGTTTTACCCGATTTATTGTTCCTTCTTTCTATTTTTAAAGCAATTTCATCCTAAAGGATGACAAATGGATAATTTAGATAGCACGTTTCAAAAGATTTACTTGGAATAAATTTCTAATTAGTTTCAAATGAGGTAGTAAGAAACCAACATTTGTTTTATTTCATCAAGCAATAAATGTTTCATTTGTCCTTTTAAAAACAAGTTGATTTTTTTTTTTTTTGTTAAACACTTAAAATGTGTCCTTACTTTAGATAAATTCGAAAATGTGATTCAGATCAAAGTTCGAGAATTTTTTTTTTTTTTTTTTTTGGTCTCACTTACAAAACAAAACGAGTTTTAAACAAAGTGGCCTCTTGAATCCAAGCAAACAGATTCCTGGATCAATACAGGGATTGATCACATCACGTGAAGCCACGTCCTTTCAGACTGAGGAATGCATTAAGTTGATTTTTTTTTTTTTTGTTAAACACTTAAAATGTGTCCTTACTTTAGATAAATTCGAAAAATGTGATTAGATCAAAGTTCGAGAATTTTTTTTTTTTTTTTTTTTTGGTCTCACTTACAAAACAAAACGAGTTTTAAACAAAGTGGCCTCTTGAATCCAAGCAAACAGATTCCTGGATCAATACAGGGATTGATCACATCACGTGAAGCCACGTCCTTTCAGACTGAGGAATGCATTAAAAGCTTAAAGAAAAATAGTTGAAATCCAACAGAAACTAATCGAAATTATTCAGATTGGTCATTATAAAAATAACAGCGTTTAAAAGTAGAAAGTACAACAAAAGACAAAAACAAACTATTAATTCATTTTATATGTATTGTATTTATTTAAATCATTTTTGGTGTCCCAATAAAATAAAGTGAGCACACACAAAGGAAAAAGTGTGATTTATCTGCCTTAAAACCGGCTAAATAAAATCTATACAGCACATTCACACTTTTATTTGCAAACAGAACTGATCAACTTAAGAAAAGAATGACTGATTAGTTTCACCTAAATTTATCAGACAAGTTAATTCAACCTGTCGTGATGAGGAAAAGATATTTTCTGGAAGTGACCCACCTCTCTGTGAGACATGATGGATGTTTCAGTTCAGTCACTGAGACCACAACGACCCCTTGTGGACCCGCAGACCCCCACCCCAGGTTTAAATGTTACATAACTCTCCACACATGATCCCAAAGTCAGAAACACCAGAAAACCCTTAAATAAAGTAATAAATAAAGTTTCTATTCGGTTATAAAAGGCTACAGTTTAGAAAAGACATATCCCTGCTTTTCTCCTGATGTGATGCATTAATTTGATTTACTTGGTGACTTTTTTTTAATTTGTTTAGAAATTGTTTAAGCATCAAAGTTTCCTGATGTCCCTGAACGGGACTGAGGGAGATGACTTTGGTGTTTTTAGGGGGGGAAATATAATGCAAGTGGTGTTTTATATCCCCCTGGAATATTCCACAGATAAAACTTCATTCCCTGATTTTATTTGTTTTAATAATTTCACACTTTCAACTTCTTAAATTGATCGCCCAATAAAAAGCAGCCCGCGCGCGCCTTCACCGCCAGCCTTTACATTCCTTGGACGTCTAAGTCCGTGAATTTAGATTATGTTTGCATTCAGATCTTAAAGTCTGGGCTCGTTTGGACTAAAGTGCTCAGTGAATAAGAAAACTTGATTTAATAACGTGTCAGCGACTTATTGCAGAGGTCAGTGCCTTTAAAAGTGCTGCCTAATGTCTTGGCTGGAAGCCTGAAGCTTCTGGACCGCACAGCTGAATTCAGGCCAGCAGGTTCTGCGGTGATGAGAGGAGCTTTATTACATCGATTTGGCAGTTTTCAAAGTTTTATTTTCATACAGCACAGGACCTGTTGATAAGCCTCCTAAAAAGCTTATAATGCTTAAAAAAGCTCCATGGATGGCATTGTGGTTTTAAACAATAAAAAAAGATTTGAGGTGGCTGTTTTCCTTTGTAACAAGATGTAAACAGACAAAAGAAGAAGAGTAACATCCGTGGATGTAAGCCTGCTTCTTCTCATCAACATCCCATTTAATCACACTTAGTGCCATAATTTCCGCCGGTCCCTGAAGGCATTGCGGTGAACAGACCGTGTTCCACAAAGTGGCCACAAGATGGCAGTGTAGGCTATAGGTCGGGTTAGGTTAAAGAGGTAAAAGCAGAGGAGTTTCTAACTTTACAAAAACTGTGGGGATGGATTTTCATGTCACCAGTAAATTAGGATTTTAAAGATGATCCCTTTTTAGCTGTATTGATTCTAATAGCTTAAAATAGAGCGCAAACGATATCAAATTATGTGTGCAACTTATCTCTGTGGGAGGAGGTGAAGACAGGAGGCTGGTCCGCCTCTTTGGCGTCCAAAATAGATCCAGTATGAGGTGTGAAAAATGCCACCCAATAGAGACTCAGGTGACGTTTACTTCTGAAATGAAGAAAAAGAAATATGTTGCCACCAGCTAAATCTTCATAAAACAGTTTATTTTGCATATGAAAAGGGTCAAACAAAACTGAATAAGTGACAAATTCAAATTTAACTAGGAATTATGCTCCAGGACTGTTGTTTGAGTATTTTTTTAAATCTAATTTAAACTGTAGTTCATATACATTCAACTAAATAAAAGGTAAACTCAGACAGACATGTCCATAGTTCAAATGTACTTAGCAGACATGCATCTTTTGTCGTTTCTGAAGGTGCACCACCGCCCTGGCACCTCTGGGGTCGGCTGTGCCTTCTCCCATGCCTGGTTAGGCTCAGAATTGTCACACTCCCCCCATATGTGATACATTGATTTCTGCTGTAATTTTTTCATAAAAATGAGATAACGAAGACACCATCTAGTGATCCCAGTAAGTAAAATAGCATATAATCTTCCGAATCTACCTTTAAATTTAAGTTTTCAAACATTTGTGTTTTCAGAAATAATCCTTTCATTTATAACCCTTATAATTTCCTTTGAATTGATCATTTGTCTCTGCCGGCTGCAGTAGAGTCAGAAAATCCCTTCGTATAATGCTTGGCATCATTGTGAAGCTTAGGCATTCCCCTTTTTAAATACATGGTTGGAATTCTCAAACACATCATTCTAGACCAATACAAATTGAGTTTTCAAAATAGCACTTTAGTGGATAAAACTAGCTCATTCCACAACAGCAAACTACGTATCATTTTGAAGCTTTTGAGATGTAGAATTTGAAAATATTAACTTAGTATTGAAAAATTCCTCATTTTGACTCATTTTGCCAGCACAGGTCAAATATATTGGTCTTCATGTTGGGGAGCAAAAGCCTCCATGATTAGTCGGTTTCTAATCCCTGGCACGTTTGACACACCATACACCACAACACCGGAGAGCGAGCCGTGGCATGTTCCACACCTCATACACAGACACCGCAGCTGTCGGGACTCCGGTCCTGTTTCGGGTTTTCAGGAGGATGGAGCTGCTTCTGGGTGGGTCAGAGCAGCTGCTGGAGTTCAGAGATCAGTGACAGATAATATTTAAAGGTGGTCAATCTGCCGTTTGGATACTTTCTTCTCCCGGGTTAAAAGTTTCTGTTGCACCAACTTAGCAAAATGAGAGAAAAAAGGCTGCAGAAGAAAGTTGGAATCTCCACAAACAGCAGCTCCGGGTTGCATACTGCAACTTCAACGGAATGTGTGATTTTTCTTTATTAATTTTTTTTTTTAGATTTCATGCGGGACCCTTAAAGCTTCATAGCTCCATCTCAGTCCAGAATCAGGACCAACCATCATGGCAAGACTACGGAGGAAGGCTTGCGTCGCTCTGTTTCTTTTCACCCTCTTCATCTTCGGGACTTTGATGGGACTGAGGACCCTGAAACCCAGCGACGGTTTCTCGGATCTGGCTCCGGGCTTGGACCTCCTTCCGATCCTAGGAGGGAAGGCGGAGCGGCGCTCCGTGTCCGAGCCCCCGGTCCAAGCCCGCCCGCCTGGCAGCAACACCAAAGCCGCCCTGTCTGTCTCCGGTCCGGAGGGGATCGTGTTTTATGACGTCCATATTTTCTACTACACCTGGTACGGCAGCCCGCACATGGACGGGAAGTACATCCACTGGGACCACATCCTGGTCCCACACTGGGACCCCAAGGTCTCATCCAGCTACCCGAGGGGGAGGCACGTCCCGCCGGAGGACATCGGCTCCAGTTTCTACCCCGAACTGAACCCGTACAGCTCCCGGGATCCGGACGTGCTGGAGTCGCACATGGAGCAGATCGGAACATCCGCAGCAGGTAGAGCAGCTGAGCGGTGCTTTCTGTTCGAGGTCAGCAGATTCACTGGATTTTGGGGGAAAGCTCTTTTTATTTTGTTTTCAGCTGGACGTTTTCAGCACCACACATCCGCCGGACAGCTCCTCAGATCCGAACGTCCCCAGAACTTATCCAAAGACTAGTCACCGTAGTTTCTCACGAACCACTGGAGGAATATTAATTAAACTTGCAGAAAGTAATCATTGGATGTAAATCTACAACTGATTACCATTTGAAGTCCAAACGATTTAAGATGGCTGCCACAGCCAAATGATCTTAGAAAACCCTAAAATGGCTAAAACTCAATTTTAAAAATATTTAGCTAAAATTTGAGGCGGTAGTGGCCGAGACTCGTCCACAACACATATTCAGAGCACAAAGATTGAACAAAATCTTAGTTTGAAATTGTGTTAAGAACTACCTGGAGTGGACTCTGTCTGATAGAAAGGTAGCTGACGAACCAGTGGATGGATTTTAGAGAAACTTCAAGAAGGATGCAGGTCTACAGCTGATTAACATTTGGAGCTAATCCCATTAAAAATGTCCACAGCAGCCAACTGATCTTAGAAAACACACGTGTCTATAATTTAGCCAAATTTACAGTAAACCAGCTAGTATTTTATGCAGTAGTAGCTGAGAGTTATCCCCAACACAAACTCTAAGCATTACCTGTTGGGAGTCAACCCTTTCTGTCTGTAAGCAAATTAGCTCATCAACCAGCAAATAGATTTTAATCAGATTTGCATAAAGTAATCGTTTGATGTATATCTACCACTTAACTTTTGGAGTCGTTCCAATTCAAGATGGCTATCACAGATAATTCTCTTGCCAACCCAAAAATGTCTATTATTCAGTCAGTTTTACAGATATTGAGCCAAAATTGGATGTGGTAGTAGCCAAGAGTCGTTCACAACACATACTCTGAGTGTCACAAGGTTTGACTAAAATAGCCAGAATTCTGTCATTTTTTTTAACATATAAAGATTTTAGTATAAAACTATGACATGAGAGGCTGCATTCCTTCAGTTATTAGAAGTAGGTTTGACTGTTAAAAGATGCAAAGCGTCAAATTATCACCCACACTTAGGTGTCATTTATATAAACCCTAGCTTTACAATTTTTTTGAAGGGTATACGTTATAAAAATAACTCCTCCTTGGCTCTGAACAGCAGCCGGAGTCTACAGCCTGGTGTCAAATAACAGAAGCGACTGTGGCAGGCATCAGCAGCCTACACACGATAGGCCCTGATGTTTGGATCCTGCAGCTCAGTGGGTTATTGTACACCATCCGGAATGATGAGCACACCATCCAATCCTCTGAAACGTCATCGCTTTAACAGATGGATCATGGGAGGGCTGGCTCACAATGCGCCGTTAAAACAATCCATTTAATTAGACGCAACAGCCAGCCAAACTCTGAACACTTCCACTGGAGGGGATGACTTATCTGCTGCCACTCTTTTGTTGTGAAAATAAAATTAATAGCAGTGGCTATAGTCTGTACATAGAAATATGTTGGGATATAATAATCCTTAAGAGAAGCAGACATTTGTTTAATTTAAAAGAAGCTATATGTTATTTTCTGAAAGCCATTTTTACCTTACATGTCTAAAATGACAAATTTATGTTTTGAAAAAAACAAAAAACAAAATCATAGTCAGAAAAAAGCTGTCTCATTGTGGATGGATTTCCAGGCTGATGCGTCTCTGTGTTTGCAGGGGTTCTAGTTCTGTCCTGGTATCCTCCCGGCCTGGCTGATGACAACGGGGAACCCGCTGAGGATCTGGTACCAGCTGTGCTGGATGCTGCATACAGACACAACCTGAAGGTAAAAACCATCACCACATTTCTGTGTGAGGAGGACCTGAAATCTAGCGGGGGGAGAAAAAAAAAAAAGAGTCCAAGAAGAGCCATGAATCAAATGTGCTCTGAGGCATGACGGCCCACTTTATTTTTCTTATGTATTCCAAATCTGTTGTTTTTAGTGATATGATCTATTTGAACTGAACCTGCTGACTGAAGGTAACATGGTGGTTTCACATACTCTTTAACAGTTAAACCGAATAAATGACTACTTTAAAACAAAGCATCAGATAAAACAATATCTAAAACACAAAATCTAAACTACCAATAGGCTAAGATTAGACATAATTAGGAGTTTCTTGTGGCTGAAGTAAAAGAGGAAAAAAAAGCTTTACAATACCTGATAAACAGCTCAGATGAAACACAAATATATATATTTTTGTGTATGTAGAATTAGCAAAAAATCTCATTCACCAGTGAATGAATTTTAGTGAAGTACTGATCCAATGTATGCCTACAACTCATTATCCTTTGGAGTCAACCTCATTCAAGATGGCCGTCACAGCTAATCGACCTTAGCTAACGAAAAAATGGCCACAGCTCAGTTTTACAGATGCTGAGCTGAATATGGAGTGATAGTAGCTGAGAGGCATCCTCAAGAGAGACTCAGGTGCTAACTGATCACATGAGATCTCACAGTAACACATGAGACTGAGCATAATTTACAAGATTTGACCAAAGCAGATAGAACTTTGTCCTTTCTCATCGTAAGATGATCTTGGTTTACAACTCTAGACCGAAAGGTGGCGGGCGATATGCATTCCTTCAAGGACTACTAATGTAATTACCTCTTTCTGGCTGAGTAAAAATATAGAAACTATAGGACTTCTCTTTGGTTTCATTGAGAAAAATTCCAAGAAGAAAAGTGTCAGTTTCTGATTAGAGCCGGGTGAAAATCAAGTTTTTAATTATCACAAGTCCATGGGGTGTTTTTCAGAATGTTCAGGCCTGACAAAGTAATCGGTTCCATGGGTGAGCGTTTTTCAGCTCCAATCTGCAGAGCACCAACGGAGATTTAAAGATGAACGACTCAGACAGTCCTGGGAAAACCAGCCTACAGGAGCAGGCTTGGGTCACTGGCAGGGTGGCAAATGTCAGAGCTACTGATGGGGGAGAGGGTTTATGTAACACCAGGAACTTTTGACCAGCTGTCAGAACCGCAGAGTCAATGATGTTTGAGTGGAGTCAGAGAGGATGAGCTTCAGCCTGAAGGGATGTGAAGGAGGAGATCAGGTTTCGAAAAATCAGATGGAGATCATTTCATGTAGAGAGATGAGTTTTTAAAGTCTAGTCCAAGATTTTTAACATTAACATCCATTTTTTAGGTTTCTTTTTGCAGTATTTTTCCTACCAAGATGTTTATAAGTTTACACAAAGTGCTCAGCTGACTGTCATGGACACTGATGGAGGTGAAGCACACGGGCAAAGGAAGAATAAGAAGATGAGCTAAACGTAACAACAGTTATAGTTACCATTTGTAACTCAACTTATGGCAAACATAATGGCGTGGCAGAGGACAAACCTGGCGTCCATTTTGGCTCCTCTACATCCCGTGACTTTATGTATTTAATGGGCTTCACCAATAAAAATAAAGTCCCTAAATGGATTTAATTTGATGTTAGATTAGCTATAAGTGTAGAAAACTGAAAAAAAGAGTGTTTTTATAATCAGCAAAGTGACATAGAGGTTAGTTTAACAGACTTTGGGGAGATTTTTTCTTTTTATTTTAAAGAATAGGAAGATGTGTGTGTTATTTTGATTAAATATAACTTGAGGTACCTTCTTGCTCTTTCTAAAATTGAAGTGACACAAGAGAGAAACAAGCTTTTAGGAAAACTCTTGTGCCGAAGCAGTTCTCCATTAATAATTCACCAGCTGCATTTCCAGATGTTTAGGTAAAGATAAAGGAGGAGGAGGGAGGCAGGAGTCAGATGAAAGCACAAGTGGTACTCAGACTGTTATGACTTTCTGATATTAAATGATCAGTTCATTAATTAAAACAATGAGCACTGTTTGAAAGTTTTCATTGATTCATTAACATGTTCAAAAAAATTGGAGCTCCAGATTATGAAAACTGGATAATTTTCTTCATTAGACATGTTTTTAAATTTAAAAATGACCAGATAGTAAAAAAAGACCAGATTTAGAAAACTTTAATACAATATACAGCATTAAAATGTAAGATTTTTTAATTTTTTTTTTTTACATATAATTTGTGGAAATAAACACGCACACAGGTATTAAAGGCAACTTCCTCCTCATCCATAGGGCTGTAAGTGATTTTTATTGGGATATAAAAAAGCAACTTGAAGTTTTTACAAGGTGAGTTACTACTTTTACAGCAACATGGTCTATCACCTTTCAGTGTTTCTGTCCTGATGTAGACATGAGGTTATTTCCCTGCACGAATATTAAACACATATTGTCTCTGTCCTCTCATTAAACAATAAGAAGCTATAAGTTGTGAGGCCACACTGTCAGATTTTATATGAAATTTATTGAGTTTTTTTCCTGCAGGAGAGAAAATAAATACGTTATCTCACTGTAAGGACAAAAAACAAATTCTGGAAATTAGATGTGTGACTGAGCTTGTAAAGTTCTACACATAATTCTGTTTAATGCCATGTTTTATTCTCCAGACAACTTAATAATTTCATTCTTTAAAAATGAGTGCAAAGCTCACGTGATATGTTTCTTTTTCAGTCCAGTACCACTGGACAGATTTTAATGAAACTCTCAGACGTATTCACTGGATGAACATCTACTACTGAATAAGTTTTAAATCAGCCTTAGTAAACACAAAGAATGGCTATAACTTTGTCCAGTTTTACAATTACTGAACAACAACAAAGAGTAAAAAAAGTAAATTTATGTTTCGACTGCTACTTTGGTTCTAAAAATTTAAAACCTGATAAAGTTTTAAATAATTTGTTTGCTATAAACTATAAACAGAGCTGAAGAAGCTCAAGAGAGGACAGATGATCCCACAGAAGCAAAATGTCTGCCTTTCATGTTAGAGAGTTTAAAACTAAAATTATGTTCTGATGAGAAGGGACGAGGTTTTGGTCAAACCTTGTAAATGACACCAGGATGACTCTCAGCTACTTCCACACCAAATTTTAGCTCAACATTTTAAAAGCTGTCTGAGTTATATCGATTTTGATGTTTGCTAAGGTTCCTAAACTATATGTTTTATATAATTCTTTTTTAAGTGATCAGAGAGCTACTTTTGGGCCCCCTGAGAAAGAGTTTAGGGTTTGTAGAAAATGTTTGCTTAGAGAAAACAAGTGAGATCCTACACCACACAGCTAAAAAAAACCACCTCGCCAGGCTTTGGATGGTAACGCCACAAAAAAGTCAATGTAGTTTTTTCTTATATAAGGTGAGCCGCAGCTCCCACACAGCTTGTGTTTTGTGTACAGCAGAGCTGGAGAGCTAATCACACGGAGCCTCCACAGCAGTGCTGCTGCTCGACCTCCGCTCGCATGGAGCTGAAATAGTCCTTCTGCCCAGGGGAGTGCGGGGGAGGCTGGGAGGGGACAGGGTGGGGAGGGGAGGCATTCAAAGCTGGATGCAGGAGGAAATGAGCAGAGGGGGAAATGAGCATCATGGGTCCCATGACTCAGTTTTCGCCTCGGAACAATCTGCACCCCGAGGGGCTGCGAAAGTTCTGACTCGTAAGTAGGCCGTGTCAAGTGCACGGGGGGATACAGCCCCATGGGAGGGGGGAGGCCCATGATGCCATCAGCCACACTTCTTTTTGGTTTGTTTGTTTCCAGATGACAACATTTAGCAGAGCTCTGTAGCCACTTACGTCCACTGGCTGTGACGGAGGAACGAAAGTGAAACTCTCCCTCACAGAAATGTCCTGAGCTTACTTGAAATTGATGTAATTATTGTGAAGTTGTGGCCCTTTGTGGTTGTCAGCTCACATTCCTCCCTTTGTGCCTTCTGCATGACATGGCATTAAATTCCTCTCTGCTCAGCATAAATCATGCCGCAGTTGTTCAGGGGTGCGCTGTCAGTGTTTATGAAGTATCAAACTGCTTGCACTCATTTAATTCAAATTTACCACTGAGTGAGAGGCCAGTGATTGGGGAAATGAGTTTTCTGGTGGTCCGCAGTGAAGAGAGACCAGAGCAGCTTTGTGTCTCCTCTGCGGGTGATAATAGTGTAGCTTTACGTCCTCTAATATGTCAGCCTCTTAAAAAATTTCAGCTCAATTTACTGGGCTGAGACTTTACTCAACGCCCGAAGATTTATGACTTCATAAACATTGACTCTATGCTGTGATTTACTCATTAAGATCTCACTTTTTTTTTCCAAATTGGCTTTTTGCAGTTAAAGGGCATCTCACATCACCAAACTATCAGTTGTGTTGCACATAAAGCATTTGGCGTCCCTGTTTTGTTTGTGTTGCCATCCCCCTGGTTGGCTTCTCATTCAAATTAGCAGACATTGCTTTAGTTCTCTGGGTCGCTTACAGTTAATGTCACATAGTGACAGTGGCGCCAACAGGGCACCCCCTCCTTAGAGTGTCACACACCAGACGTGTCGAAATGATTCCAACAAAGAATAAACATTGTTGAAAGGCCTAGCATTCTTTGAAGGAATGCTTATCGTCCGCCGTGTTTTAGACTAAGACCATCTTATATTGAGAAATGATGGACTTGTAGCCATTTTGGTCAAAACCTTGAAAACAATGTTGTGCGCAGTCTCATGCAATATTGCAAGACGTCATGTGGATGACTCTCAGACTGAGATATAACCTTTTTTTGTGTTGGCTAATGTCGATTAGCTGTGGCAGACATTTTGAATTGGATTGATTGTTGTACAACCAATGACTATTTTCTAAAGTTTTTAATAAAATCCACCCAGTGGTTCATGAGCTATTTTATATCAGTAAAAATAACCTAATTATAGCATTTCTGCTCGAGCTCAGAATATGTGTTGGGGATAGGTCTCAGCTACTACCACACCAATATTTAGTTTAATATCTGTAAAACTGGCCGAGTTAGAGTCATTTTTATGCCTTTTAAAGTCAGTTAGCTGTGGCAGCCATCTTGAATCAAGTTGACCACAGAAGTTAATCAGTTCTAGATGTAAATACAGTGATTACTTTCTGGAAGTTTCATTAAAAATCATCCAGTGTTTCATGAGATGTTTTGGTAACAGACATGGGTAAAAACACTGTTGCCTTCTTCTTTTGGCGGCAGGCAATAATAAAACATAGTTCTGCTCAAAGAATTAAAAGCTGAGATACACCAGAGTGTGGATTGTACGTTTTATTTTTTTCTGTTTTTACATGAATCTAAACTTTAGTACCTCACTTCATGTCTACATTTTGTTGCTGTTTAAAAAGTCTTTTTCCTCCACATTGTTCTCTGTAGATGTCCACTGCAGGCGAAGTGGAGTTTCTCTCTGAATTATGCATAATCAAAGTCACTGAAGTCTCTAAACACCATCTTAAAATATTCATCTTAAGTACCTTTTGTGTACATGTCACTTCAAGTCTCTTGTAACGTTCCCGTCCATGAATTAAAAATATTTCTTACAGAAATATAAAGTGAGCGATACAATGGCTCTCAGGAGGAGGTCTCGACTCAGAATAATAATAATAAAAAAAAAACTAGACTGTAAAAGACTTTGCCCCAAAATAAAACCGTAATAACATTCTTCTTCACTGTAAGGAGAAATCTTTTGTTCTGCTGATCCCAGTCAAGAGATTTGTCTGTTGTTTCCAGTTAAATATTAATGAAGACACTATAATATAAGCCGGAGGTGACGAGATGATGCCTACTGCTATTCTTTGAGTCGGGTGGTGTGGCGCTCTTATGAGTAGACAGTATCTCGCTTGCAGCAGACAGCAGTCTGAAGAATTTGGGAGTTGGGAGAATTGGGGATAAATTTACTTAAAATCAAGCTAACTACAACTCAGAGCAGGACTCATTGAAGAGCAAATTTAAAAGCTTCTAAACAAACTGAATAAAAAAAAAATCCAACCATTTTTTGCAAAGCCTACATTATTTTTTTTATTTTAAGCATATAGAAATTTTTTTTTCCAGTTTGAGCTGTAACCATGTGATTGAGCAGTTTAGGAAATCCTGTCGTTGCTCATACAAGCAAATTATAAAAGGCTCCTCTGGAAAAATCAGATTTTAAGTAAAACATATTTAAGGTAACTTCTAAGAGACCTTGAAAATGTTGGCTTTGAATTTAGTGAAAACCATCAAGATGTATTATAAATAAACACAGGACCGGAAGCCAGAAGAAGCCTCAAAGGACAAGCGCCCCCTGTAGGCTGGCTACAGTACAGGTTTTAAGCCCCGCCCCTTCATGTAATTTTCCTGTCTTAAAAAAATGAAAATACACTTCAGGTTAGTTTTTTTCAGGTGTTAATTTCTGTTGATTCGTGTAGTTCTTATCTTGCTGCTATGTTTTTACAACGCATTATTTGAGGCAGTGTCACAGCCAGCACCACATCCGGAGTGAGCAGACACTGGCCCAAAAAATACAAAATGGCAGCAACCCCAAAAAACCCCCCTGACATTTTGGCTTCAGTTTTGAACAACAAGGGAAGGCGGAGACGCTTCATCTGTCTTTGTTAGTGTTGACGGTGGAAACTACGTAACTGCATGTCTGTCTTCATTTATTTCCAGGTTGCTTTTCACATCCAGCCGTACAGAGGGAGGAACGACCAGACCGTGCACGACAACATCAAGTACATTATTGACAGGTAGGTGGTTGTCTGGCTGCACATCACCAGCAATGCAGCTCAAACTGAAATCCATTAAGATTGCATGCAAAGCTAAGGAAACAGGTCACAACATAGAAATACTTTTAGGTTGCTTTTTGATTATATAAGGGCAGCTTCATGACTTATAAATGAGTATTTAAGCGAATGCTGGGTCTCAGACTGTCAAGTACACACAAACTCAAAGCTCCCCCACAACAGAACGTCTAATGGATTTTGTTTTTAAAGCAAAATCTGCACATTTTGCCTCAAGGTGGAAAAAGTGATGATTGGTTTGTGCAGCTGTCAGTCGCCAAAAGGCAAAGGTGGAGCGATAATGTTTTTGCCTTTGTCTTTGTGTGTCTGCTACCAAATCTTTCAGGCAGTAATCACTGGATGTGCATCTAGAACAGAATAACTTTTGGAGTCAGTCCAATTCAAGATGGCCACCATAGCTTATTGACATTATCCAGCACAAAAACTACAATTCAGTCATTTTACAGATGCTGAGCTAAGATTTAGTGTGGTAGCAGCTGAGTTACTCACAACACAAACTTTGAGCCTCACAGCTCCAGATATAATGTGAGATCGTAAACGTTAGTCTAAAACTCTGGCATGAAGGGCAGCGGGTGATATGCATTCCCTCCAGGAATGCTAGGCCTTTAATTGCAAATGTTTCACTGCCGCTGTCTGTTTGAAGCAAACATCAAATCTCATATTTTATGTTTATAGTTTCATAGAATCTTGGGTTTTATGCACCATTTTACACACATTTTCTCATGTTTGACCTTTTTGTTAGGATTCCTGGTTTTTTACTTTATGCCAGTTTGAACAGTATTTGTTGGCTCTGTAATGGTTCTATAAGGAATTTAAGCAAAATATCCACTACTTCTTTAAAATGAGAGGTATCTTCCAATAAAACCTGACCATAGTAATGCTTCTCAGCTGAGAAAGGAAAGGCAGCTGATTGATTAAACCTATCAAACATTGATCAGGTAATGGACTCAGCAGTAACAGATGTCTTCGTTTACTGTCTTGATATTTTTCAAGGTACGGCGACCACGGGGCCTTCTACAAATTTTCTTCCAGCACAGGGAAGAGTCTTCCTCTGTTCTACATCTATGACTCCTACCTAACTCCACCCGAGTCCTGGTCGGAACTTTTGACTCCCGCTGGATCCCACAGCGTGCGCGGTTCTGCCTACGACTCGGTTTTCATCGCTCTGATTGTGGAGGAGCGTCACAAGCACGACATCCTCGCAGCTGGCTTCGACGGCATGTACACTTACTTCGCCTCCAACGGCTTCTCCTTCGGCGCCTCTCACCAGAACTGGAAGGCCATCAAGGCGTTTTGTGATGGGAACAACCTCCTTTTCATCCCCAGCGTGGGCCCAGGTTACATCGACACCAGCATTCGGCCGTGGAACAACCACAACACGAGAAACCGAGTGAACGGCAGGTACTACGAGACGGCCCTGCAGGCGGCGCTTAATGTGCGCCCAGAGATAATCACCATCACATCTTTTAACGAGTGGCACGAAGGCACACAGATAGAGAGGGCCATGCCCAAAAAAACAGCGACTCGTGTTTATTTAGACTATCAGCCACACGGACCCGATCACTACCTGGAACTAACCCGCCACTGGGCTGAACAGTTCAATAAAGAGAAGGAGCAGTGGCTCATGTGAAGTCCAAGGAAACTGCATGCTCTGGTGTCATAAACTATAAAGACGGACAGATCTGGTCGTGAATGCAGAAGGATGTGGTTCTCTCGGTTGCTCATCGGCAGGACTGAAAGAACACGATGTTGATGAGATTTTGGGTAAAGCAGCACAACGACGTGTCAGAGCCGTTTTTATCTGAGCCGTCAAAGTTCAGACTCTGACCTGCTCCGTAGACTGTATGATCCTCGTTCTCCTGCTTGATAATCAGATACAGTGTCAGCATGTCTGACCTCAAGTGTCTCAACTGTGGAAATAACCTGAAGCTCACGACAGGTTTTCCCTTCTTTTAGGCAGAGAATTAAACCCAAATGTTTCTTTAAAAGGTTGGAAGTTTGTAAATGAGATGTCATGTTGAGCTTCAACTGTTATTTTTTTTTAAATTATTATTATTATTATTTGCATGACTCAATTCTCATCATTTGTCTTTTAATTTGATTTTCTGCTGAACATTCAGCTGAGCAGGAATATCTCACATTTATACATTAAATTTATGATCAAGCCAAAATGTCAAGATTTCATGTTTGGGTGACAAACGGGTCTGGAGAAGAGTAGCACTCAATCCCTCTGCTTTCCTGAGATGCTCATAGAAAGCAAATATTTATTTCATAATATGTCAAACACTCAGTTTTACAATTCAAAACTGTAAAAAGAGAATCAGAAGTTACAAGACCCAAATCTAAATGTTAACGAGTGGCTTCATGAATAAAATAAGTTGCCATTAAATCATAAATATAATCATGTAGTTGTAACTAAAGCTTCATCTTTATCTTTGTTTATTTTCAGTGGAAGAATTTACTACAAAAGATGTTTGTGAAAACTTTAAATGTGCTCCTTCGTGCTTTGGTTGTTGATTTTCATGTGAGGGGTAGTCAGTCTCTTAATTTCACTCTCCGTTAAGAATCATTCATGAGTTATATCCAGACACCTCCGAATGAACAATAGCAAATATGTTTCACACAGTTTTTTATGCATAATGAACACAATGATATCTAAAACTTTTCCTTTTAATATACAGAGTTTACAATCCTTTAAACATATAAGATACCTCTTCAGGCATCTTATGTTACTGTGAATGCTTCCAGACTGTGGTTTGAATCTTACATTGTCTCAGATAAAATAAATATGGGTAGTTACAATAATAAAAGAAGATTTAATTAAATCATTAGGATTTTTAGGGACTTCCAACCATTAATGTCGCTAAAAAAAGTGAAAACATTTCTGCCATAAAGTGTCCTCTGTAATGATACAGTCCCCATTTAACCTGAAGCTTTTTCCTAAAACAGTTTTATTTGTAAAGATGCAGCTGACAAACAGGAAGCTGAAACATCTTCACTCCATCTGATTCTAGGTTAACTGTGATAAACAAAGATCTCCCTCCTGACCTGAAGACAGCTGCCATGAGTGTGGTAAGACCCGATTTCATCCCGAGTTTTAGCTTTTCCCAGGACAGTCAGATTCCCTGCTTCTTTGTTTTCCCACGTATCCCCCGGGTCGGAGCTGGTTGTGCGTCTCGGCGTGTGTTTCGGAGTGCGGAGGGTTTAAAGGTCATTCTTCCCCCGAGTCCTCTGACAGGCCATATTTGCTTTCCAACACGTCAAGCGTAGAAGAAAGGGCACTGAAAACAGAATTAGGGTCATTTCTTGTGCATTAAAGCAAGTCCACCTCCAAGCAGGCGTGAAGAGAGAGCAAAACACAATGTGACCAGCTGCCTACATGGTCATTTCCTCCCACCTGGCAGCCATTCATGATACGTCCGTATGAACTGGGC
Organism: Kryptolebias marmoratus; assembly: GCF_001649575.2. NCBI lineage: Eukaryota > Metazoa > Chordata > Actinopteri > Cyprinodontiformes > Rivulidae > Kryptolebias > Kryptolebias marmoratus. The sequence continues at coordinate 7,605,580 of NC_051445.1, read as the reverse complement.
TCGTGTTTCATCAGATTAATTAATGTCAATAGTTTATCTAGCTTGAACTTAGATTCTCAAGTACGAGAACAGATATGTTTCAATTATAAGGTTCCAATATTTGTTTTTTTCTTTGTGAAATACTCAAATATAATTATCCCTCTTACATACTGACACAAAAACAGTTCAGTTCTTATAAGTTATAACCAAATGACACTAAAGAGAATAAAAACAAACCAACCTAACCAGAAATCTAGCAACTTCTGAATCCAAGCTGCTGGCTGTACTGTGATGTCATGTTTTTTCTACCGCAGAAAGACATTCGTTTCTCTTCTGCTCAGTCAGCGGCAAAGAGGAGTCAGAAGCAGCAGCTGTAAATAAGCCTTCAGCACATGCTCAACGCTGCTTTTGTGCTTAGTTATTCTGACAGAGGCTGTGCAAGAGACAGAAAAAATATACACATTCTGTCTCTTTTTATTATGTAAAGAAAGTCGAACTTAGAACCCAACCAGCAAATTTAACTTACGTGCGCGATGAAATGACCAGATGGGTTTTTGGTTAAAAGTGACCTTCTGTTAATGATTTTAACAGCAAAGAAAATGAAACGCATACAGGACAGCCTATCTGTTCCAGTATGAGAACAGAAGTGGGGGCATTTTGTTTGCCTCCCAGTCAGATGAGTTTTACGCCACCGATTTCTGACAGACAGGCAAACAAACTGTCAAAAACATTATTCTCGAAACATCATATAAAAATAGATGGAGATGTGTAATGTGAGAAAAGAAACTGGTGAATTCTGGATGCATCCAGGTTGGTTCCTTCACTCACAACATAAACAACAAGATCAGGATGTGTTTTCTGAACGCCTTCCTGGTTCAGAACTAAAATCTTTGTTTCTGTACCTGAATGTCATTACTTTGTGAACAACATGTGAAAGTGCAGCAGATGACTGTAGACTCACCAGCCGGGCCTGATGACTCGATATTTGCCGAGTACTGACAAGTCAATGACTGTTGACCCGAGGCGGCTCTCGTCTCCTATTGGACCACCATCGACCACCACAGACAGTTTTGGCCAGAGTTCCTGAAACTCCTTAGCAGAAACAAACAAAAAAAAGCAAACCACCTTCATAAAACGTCAGCTTCACAGACTTTAGACACATTACTCGTTTCTGACACTTACACAAACTTCTACTGTGCTGGTTTGTGAGCTGATGTTGGCGCTGGTGAGCGCTAACGGTTCTCCACACATCTGACAAAGACGCCTCATAAAGGCGTGATTGGGAATACGCACACCTACAAGCTGAGGAGAGCACGGTTTAATAATAAATCACCGTTTGGTTTTTATAAGTCTTTCATTAAAGATGCAGACTTACTGAAGTGAAGGGGTTGAGATCGGTGTTCAGAGCTTCGGACCTTTCAAACACCAGAGTGACGGGACCAGGCAGCAGGTCGCCCAGCAGCTCCTCCTTCACCTTCACCTTACAGAATCTGTTGACGGAAACAAGAAGATGTGGTTACCCGAAACACGGGAGTGCGGCGATTTAAATCATTATCTGAGAAATCTGATGCTTTTAATTTTGTGACCACTTGCAGAAGGATGTGATCCGTGTTTAGAGTTGGGTTAAATTATTACACAGTTACACAATGAAATGAAACCATAAAATACATTTTATTAGCTTGTTGTGCAAAAATTCTTAACAGTTTTTTACAACAGAGAAGAATATTGCACAGATATTGAGTATTTTGCTATTTTTTTGACAATTAAAAGCACAAATGGCAGCTCTTAATATAATAAAATTTAAGGTTTTGCTGGAACAGTTTCTTGCTACACTACAATATTGTCATTCAGAATTTGGATGTACTCCTCACCCATAACTCCACTAATTTAGCTAACCTGCAACAAAAGTTCAACAAAGCCTTGAAGGACAGAAAAAAGCATGAACTGTTATAGAATGGCTAGCTTTGAGAGCAGGATTACCCGTTACTAAACATAAAATGTGTCTTAGTGCAAGAATAACACTTTTACCTTCATGATAAAAGAGCAGGATCAGACATAAAACTTTGTGCTTTTAAAGATTAAAGTCATTACACAACGGTAAAACTGATCCTTTAAACTGGGAATTTTTATATCAGCCTGTCTTCACAAACCAGTGAATCAAAACAGAGGTCTAAAAAAAAAAAAAAAAATCTTCAGGCACGTAGCGCACTCACTTATATATATCTTGAATTTCTCCAACACAAATGGCCAGCGGCTTGTGTCCGTTGCGTCCTTTCACGTCGTAGATTTTTCTCACCGCCTCAGAGTTTTGGGCCAGACATGCCAGGCCGTAGATGGTGTCCGTGGGAACAGCAACAATGTGACCGTCCTTCAGGGCCTTCACAGCACAGTTCAGGATCTCAGTACCATCTGCGATTAAAGAAGAAAATATATATATATGTCATATAGAGAGGTCATACACGTTTATGTCTGAGAGATCTGAGGAGCACAGATCTTTCACCTTTTAAAACACAACTGGTGGAATATGTTTGTCTTTCAAAGCTTTATTGCCCCCCTAGCCTCACCAATCTACTTTTCCTGAATGTCTAAGCAGCGACCTGAGCTCAGTGATGCTTAACATTCACAGATACAGGTAAGATACGTAACCGTGCCCCTCAGATCACATGGATATTGATCACTGATAAAGAGGAGCCACAAAGCTACAAACAAAGAGCTGGAAAGTGGCACTTTTCAAAAACACCAATTACTACTTAGATCTTACCACCATTTTGTTTTTAACCTACTAGAAGTCTTCAATTCACACTATCCCAGATTATGGTTCATCTTTTCCCAGACAGAATTTATGTCAGATACATAAAATGTGCTTACATATGTCTGATCAGCAACATTTTGAAGGGAAAAGATTTAATCATAATTTTCTATCTCTGTAAACAGTCAGATTTAATTCTGAGCTGTTAATGAAAGCAGTTGAAAGATTTTCTAGAACTGGTGTCTTCAAATCAATAATGTTTTACTGTTTTACAAACCAAAGACGTCATTTAAACTATTATTGTTGAAGTTTCCTGGTTTATCCCTTTGGTTTAGGGGCCATTATGTGCTCGAGTGCCTCATGAAAATGATACAAATAATAAAAAAAAAAAAAAAATCCACTCAGAAATGGCAGCACAATGAGCTGAAAATGGAAACTATTGTCAATATCAATAAAAAAGACAGACTGGCTCCTTTGGAATAAACTGTAAATAATGAGTAGCTCAACACTTTAGCACAGTACTGTAATTACTGGTTAGCTGGGTACTGAACGTTTTAAATGTAAAAAGGTTGCAGTGTTTTAGTTTCTTCACCCCTACTGTAAATGTTTCAGCTTGTCTAAACCATTTACTTATTTTAAGAACGATCAGCTTTACTGAACTGACCCGAAAGTCCGTGTACTTCAGGCTCTGAATGACATATATTGGTAACGAACCAGATGTACCTGTTTGGATCCCCTGATGACTCGCGGGCCTGCTGGAAGTCAGCGGCAACAAACGGAGCAGTTTAGTCTTCATTTCTTTACACATTTTAGCTTCAAGCCGACGAGCCACCGCTGAATTGTGTCCTCCTCTGAAACAAACCAGTTTAGCAGCGATAAAACCAACTGAAGTCATAAATTAAAGCCACAGATGTGTTCTTTCGCGGACCAGCAGCATGTTCCGCCTGATGTAATAACTCAAAGGTTCCGGGTTACGCCCCTAAATTCTTACATCACTTTCTTAAAGGGACAGCTACACGAAAACTGCGTTAAAATCACCGAGGATGCTCGATTAAAGCAAATTTAACGAAATTAATTTAAGAAAATAAACTAGACGAAAGCTGCAATTTGTGATTTACTTATAAACGACGACTTGAATAGTTCACGAGAAAGCTCTGCCAGCTCTGACCGACGTAGTGATTCGTTTTACGTCAGTACGTAGATTGATTAGAAACACATAAATCACCTGAGCGCTTTCAAATTAAGACCCCGCTTTACGCTGAAGGCCATGTCGACAGGTGTGACCTCGGACACGGGTAACGCAACGCTCACCTTCACAGCATACCGTTGGTTTGTCTCGTTTTTAGTGGTTTTAATGTGAAATGCTTGCAGGTGATGCAGAAAAGCCGCAGGTTGAAGAGGCTGTGCTTCAATCGCATCAGGTTGGCTCCGACATAACGAGGCCGTCGACAGTCATTCATCCGTCCTAACTGAAGTGTTTGTGTTTGCAGAACATGGAGGACTTGGAGGACAGACTGCTCACCCTGTCTGACAACATAAATCTGTGCAAATCAGTCATCAATGACTTGGTGGCTCTAAAACATGTTTTAGTGGTGAGTGAATAGTTTCCTCCCTCTGTAACTTATTCTAACTCATCGTTTTGTTTGTTTAATCTCTTTTTTTTTTCTTGCAGAGAAAATCCCTTCAGGATGTGCCCGTCACATATCATCTAACCAAAGAGGAGTAATGTAATTTTGTACCTGAATAAACTTAATAATCACAGATATTTAAGTGTTTAAAAAAATGACATGCAGAACATTTTAGTGACAAGGTTTTATTAGTATTATATTGCTCTCAATTCATAAAGTTATTCATCACTTTATACGAAACAAGCATAAGCAAATATTTTCACATTATACATTCTTTTAAAAATACAAATCCTTAACATTTCCTCACTCTTTGGATGTTGGACAATTCATTGGAAGCATGTACTTTCCTAAATTTATTACCTGTTCAAAAATGTTAATTTTTGTTTTGTTTTACCTGCTTCCAAAAAAAAGCCACCATCTGTGATTTACTACTGTCACCCTTTTCAGATAGACAGACAAACCTGGGCTGAGTTAAAGACCATCTCTGAATAATAATAATAATAATAAAATACTGGCAGCAATAAGTTTCACTTTTACTGAAGAGGGAGGAAAAAAAAAGCTGAAATGATCCACAAACGCATGAAAGGCTGCAACGATACGATAAATGGAGTGAGTGCTTGCTTACAAAATCTGAGGAAAATCTGCGTACGTTAACCAAGATAATTCTTAAAACAGAACCAACCTCCAAAGACGTCCTCAAATAAACCCAGTTTGTTTCAAAACAAGTTGCCACAGAAGCAAAACCTGCATTTCGGATGGATGTGGCGCAAAATACTAACTTAATGCTCTTTAAATCCGGATTTGCACCACATTCATGTAAGAATTTATCACTGCAATAAGAGTTCAAGCAGTATAATAATAATGGAGACACTAAAAACCTTTTCCTCTGGGTGTCATTAAATGAGTTCAAATCATGGGCAAAGTTGAAGTAACTTATCTTTGACTGCCATTTTAAATTGCATAGATGTGTACATCGACAGTACATATGAGACCTTTCTGTAATTTCTAGTGTCTTAATAATCCAATTTGGTCACGTTTGGATGAAGACAAGTTCACATGCAGGAAATGATTTTAATCACAAGTTGTGGTAGAACTGTGCAAAGGTTTTAAGGACTTCTTTTTTTTAATTTTAAAGTCCCTCCTTGTGGTTTTGACCAACAGTTCTTCAGGCTGACTTGGAGTCAATTTTTTTAGTTAAACTGCTTTTGAATTAATTTCAACCCAATTCTTGTACATTACAGTTGGAAGAAAATATTTGTGTTACCCAATCTGATGCTGACTAAAGATCCTTTCAAGCATAAAAAAGCACAAATGCAATGAATGAAGCAGTGTTGTGCCAACAACCTAAAGTGGAAAATTTGATCTCCAGGCACTTTCTTTTCCTTTCCCTGTTTCTTCCACCGCTTTCAGAAAAAACCCCAGCCTAACAGCCATAAAATCGTAATTTGCAAAATGTGATTCCTAATAAGCTTTTAGTCAAAATGTTGTCATACGGTAAATGAATGAAATTAGCTGACGGATGTCTGGTCTGAAAATGGGAGGGAAAAAAGCTGCCAATGTTGAAAGAACAACTGAACACCTTCAGAGAGCATGAAGAACTGAGTTTCAAGGCCACTTTAAAAAGAAAATGACAGAAAAGTCCGTTTTCGTAGAAACTTCAAACCTTTGCACAGTCCTGTATGAATGTAATAATAAAATGAGACACTGGTTTGACTGACTCAAGACTTATCTTGGTCATCAGGAACATCTGATTCCTTGGCCCCGGTCAGACAAGTGACATATATTCTTCCAATTAATTCCAAAAAAGGGACTAGAGTCTAGTTTAAAGTGACTAGCTCAATAATTTAGTTTACTGAATAACCTGGAAATAAAATTCTGTTGGATGATTTGCCACTGATCCAGACTTTCCAAAAAAACATCCCAGCTGAAAATCACAGACCACGTAGAACCAGAAGAAACCCCAGGCCTTGTTGTCTCGACGTTCTGTTTCTGGAGATCAGTGAACATGAGAACCGACACGTTGGTCAAGGCAAGGAGGCTTACAGAGCAGTTAACGTTGTAAGGCCAAGAAGCTTCAACTCTTTCATCTACAGGAGATAATGCCTTTTCTCTGTCATCATTGCATTGTGTCCCACGTGAAACAATACTGTTAAATTATACTCTGTATGTTACATATGTTGTTACAGTGCAGACTGTACAGAAGCCCAGGTGCTTATAAAACCATACCAATAAACAGCAAAAGATAAACTGCTCTACATAAATATGACAGAAGGAAGAATGCAAGGATAAGGGGTATATTGGCTCCAAACTCTGAGTTAGTAAATTCAAAATTCTATACAAAAATACAAATCCTGGAATCCACCAGTTTCTCAAAGCTGTTTATGCACTGTATTTACAGGCTCTCGGACACCATCCTTTAAATGCTACTTTACAGCAGTTGTATACAAAAAGTCTACAGTGGTGTCACGTCACCGAACAAGCTGTCAAATTACTCTCTTTACAAGATACTGTGCAAAAAATAGGGAAGAGTGCAGCAAAATGTAGGGCTACTGCAAGTGAGGGCCTTCTGGTAAAAGAAAACGTCAAATGTCAGGGTAACAAACCGGGGGAAGTGGGATCCGTTATGACTTGATGCATCCCTGAGAGGGTCACTGCCCTGAAAATCATGGGATGTTGACAGTAGCTGTTACTGTTGGACCATTCTTGCGAACAAGCAGATCCTAGATGATAATTTAATGTGCTGGCTAGAGGTACACTTTTTTTTTTCTTTTTTTGCCAAACTTCCTTTCAACAATACATGTTCAAATATCAGTAACCTTACAAAAAGAATAAAATAAAAAATTGGAATAAATTATTTTTTTCTACTATCTTGAAGATAAATGTATTCAGTATATTGTTAAAATCAAATATTTAAATAAATTAACATATACAAATTTAAGTTAGTTTAAATTAGAGGCAACTTATTGACATAATGCCACTCAGAGACGAGCAGATCTGATCACAGGTTTTTTTCTCCATTAGTAAAACAAAAGAAAGAATCATCACATTTTTTGACTATATTAGTCTTCCAAGAAAATAATAATAATAAAAAAAAATACTTAAAAAGTTACTTCAAACTATATAACAGCCAAATGAGGGGTTGTGTGGCCAACCACTTGAAATTCCTGCCGGCAGCAATACGTGACTGAAAACGAGAGCAACATACAGTGCATTCTAGTCAGCTGCAAACCAGCTTTAAGTATTTCTTAGGACCCGTGGTACAGTACAAGGATATAGACAAGTTTTTGCTTTCCTTAACCCTTATAGACAGGAAATCTTACATTATCAGTGCTTGGACAACACACTTATTTCATTCAATTAATTGAGAGTGGATGTTAATATGTACAGATCGTGTTTCCCCACATAGGATCTACTGCTGTTTCACAGCTTTAAAGCTGCTAAATCTCAAGAAGCAAACTAATCTGGTTTCTAAAAACTCAGCTACAGCAATGAGACTCAACAAAAAATTATTTATAGTTTGTACCTACTTGTGTATCTTTATATATATATATATATATATATATATATATATATTTCAAGATGTATGGAAAGTGAGATACGAAGCAGATTGCACTGCAAGAACAGAGGGGTGCATGCACACTACATGGGGTGAAGAAAAGGCATTGCTTTGGTGAGTGATGCGCAGTGTGAGATGAACAGATAAACAGGCCGCACCAGACTCTGACAGTAACAACTCTAAACACTGCCATCAGTGGTCATGTTGAAGTCGTCTGCAACCAGCAGCAGAGCCTCGATGTTGGCAGCCGTTTCGGGGCTCTGCATGGAGAGGAAGTCTGAGACGTCCATGCTGGCCAACCCGTCAGACGGAGCTGGGTTGGCGGCGGCGTTGCTCACTATGGTGGAGAAAGGCAGAGCTGTGGTGGAGCATGAAGAAGAGTGGGGCTCTGGCCTTACCTCGCCCACCTTGGAGGAAGACTCGGGGAGGCAGCAGGAGGAAGAGGACGAAGGGGCTGATTGGTGAGGAAGTTCGGATGAGAGTGCAGGAGGGGGCTCTGGAGTTTGCTGCTGCGTTGGGGCTGAAATGATGGAAGAGGGGCTCTTTGTTTTCTTGTCTTTAGCGGAGTCCCTGCAGGCACACTGGCACTGGCAGGATTCCTCCTGTTTGATGATGATGACTGGCAGACTGAGGCCGATCTGTTGGACCGAGTTGCCTGAAACAGAAACAAGGTGAACTTAGGCCTTTGACACAAACGGGTTTCTATTCATTTAAAGACACTGGTAGGCATCCATTTCTGACTGTGAAGCCTTATAGAGTCAATTCCACATGTGCAAGAGATTTCTGTGGGTAGAAACTGCTTCTTGAACTTTTTCCCAAAATAAACTGATGGTGAGCCTGTGTTCCTACAGTGAACACCATAGAAACTATCTGCAGTTGTAAGTTCCTTTGTACCTCAATTATTTCACCATAAATTACGTTTACTGTATAAAAAAAATGTTTGTAAATACAATAAGGTAAAAGATGTCTTTAAGTTCATCAGAAATTTATTTTGCAACGGTGAATAAAAGAAAAACATTATTTAAGCTACTCAAAGATGAAAACTTGTTCCTTTTCTCTGATTATCATGATTGTAATTTCCATTTCTGAGAGAGGGGCAGCTAATGTGGAATGAAAAATGTTTTTTTCCCCCTTCTTCTTAATTGCAAAAACCATTATAAACTAACCTTTCTGCTTCCATCAGGGCCCAGAACAGTGACATGTAAAACTCAGCTTTATGGTTTTTATCTGGCTGAAGTCCCAGTCACTGTAATATCAGCTGCATTGCTTCATATGGCTTTTAATGGTTTCAGAATTGCTCTTTAGCTGTTGTATAATTATAAAGCGTCCCAAAAAAAGCACACTGACCGCATCTTAGTAGTTCAATAAACTAATTTAATTATGTATTTAATTGAACTTGTTAAAGCTAAATTCCTCCCTGGCAAAACAAATTTATTTACATCATTAGAATTTTTTGGCAGATGTCCACATCCTTAAAAATCAATCAAACAAAAAAAGGGTGACCACACTCATGCTTACCAGCATTTCCTCCCACTGGTATGGCTGTGGTGAAAAAAACCTTTTCCACTTTTGGAGCTCCTTGATGTGTCTGTGAACAAACATTAAGGTTCATATTAAACAAAATTATAACTGGGGACAGACCAGAGCTCTGTCAGACTGATATTCACCACAATTCTGTTGTATTAAAACACTGTAGTTTGGGTGTGTGTCGATGAAAATGAATAATATTACTTGCACTTCACTTCCTATAAACAGAACCTACGGCGACAAATTCTTTAAAGATTAACAGTTCATAAATGTCTCATATGAAAATTAACTCAATAAACAGAATTTTGGGAAACATTTATAAACTACATGAATGAAGTCAATGTTTCTTTGCATAAACTCGATGTGAGCACCACTCACCGCTTGCTCGGGGTTCTGCTGGCTGTTCGCTGCACTGCTGAGGATCCACTGGAGGTTCTGGTCAGACATGACAAGGCTGGGCTGCAAAACGTTCGGGGTTGATGCTATGGTGATGGTGGCAGGGGTAGTAGCCAGACCTGGGCCAGTGTTTGTGACAGCGTTGCTGGTCAAAGGCACAGGTTGTGCCACAGCTGCTAGACCGTCTGATGCTGCAGCCGTAACAGCAGCAGCAGCACCTGAAGCTGAAGCTGTCAGCTCAGGAGCCACTGGAGGGTGAACAGAGATGGGTGGGGGTAGAGGAGTGGTCTGAGTTGTGCTTTCTGGCTGTAGGAATGTAGGTGGTAGGGCCACATAGTGCTGGGGGGGGACATGGTTTGGTGCTTGGACAGAAGCCTGAGGCACATCTGAGATCTGCTGAGGCCCACTTAGCTGCATGAAAGACGGAGGCTGCGTGGAGCTGACCGTAACAGTGACAGGAGCAGGAGTGGAAACCTGTGAGGAAGAGTTCTCACTGTGGTGGGATGAAGGCTCCATGACAGCAGCATTGTGGGAAGATGAGGAGGTAGGGTTGACAGAAAAAGAGATGATAGGCAAGGCATCAGTCACTCCTGGTTGAGTGGAGGTTTCTAGGCTGAAGGGTTCAGAAAGGCTCTCTGAGGAGGAAAGTCAAAGCTCCGTCAGGAAAAAGAAGGAAAGAAAAAAAAAATCAATACAACCAAAGCAGGCAGGGTTTAATTTAGATTTTCTTACTGTTAGGATGGGCATCATCTTGGCTGATGCTATTTTCAGGACTCTGGAACATGAGTTCAAAGATTTTCACAGGGGTCACATTGTTGAGGTCCAAGTTTTGAGTCTGTAATACAGCCACATTTCACAAAAAAATATTTAGAATAGGTGCCTTTCTTAAAGTATTAAAACATGACAAAACTATTGTTTTTGTTTCAATTTTTAATACATAAATACAACAACACAATGACACATCTTCAGTCCAGTTGGGGCTAAAAAAACATGAAGCCATAGCCAGACTTACATTGTTGATGTTCTCTCGTAGCTCCGAGTCTGTTGAGATGAGACTCAAGTCACTGAGGCACAGCGAGTGATTTGCATCCTATAATTAAGACAATAATAGGCCACAATTAAAACTCACCAGGGCATTCTGATTCGGAGGTGAGTCATCTGAAGATAATGAAAGTTAAAGTGGGAAAAGATGAGATGCATACAATATTATATAACTAAAATCTAGGTTTTATTTAGAAAACTTTATCATAAAGATAACAATTAACTAGGATATTGTTGAAATGACAGCATATCAGTGAAGAGCAGAAAATCCCACATTTTGTTTGTCAAACTTAAAGAAGTTTTAGTCTATAGGCACCAACACTTGAATTAACTCAGGATTGTATTCGGGACCAAACAGCACACGCTGCTCCTGAATACAGCTCATTTGGAATCACAGCTTTTTAATGAAATGACCAACTTGAAGGACGAACAGTCATGCTGAACTGAAGACAACAAAACAAGTGAACCATCAACGTGAACAAGTGTCCCAGATTCTTAGACACTGCTGTGCCATGACTCACTTCAGAGTGCGGATGGGTGAGGGTGACAGTGAAGGCCTGTTCTTTGTCGTGGCCTCGGATGTGACTCTTCAAACTGTACTGGCTGCTGAACGTCTTCTCACAGCCATCACTCGGACAGTTGAATGGCTTCTCCCCTAAAAACAAAAAAATAAAGGAAGAAGAAACATCAGGGAAAGTAAAGAATGAGACTGAAATGGGAGAATAATATTTACTAATCTCTTCTTTCTTTAGTTTCAGAGCCTGGTGGAAAGTTCTGATATTCCATAAAAGAAATTTATAAAAAGCTACAGCAAGCATTAGCAGTGTGGCTACATGTCTGTATTTTATACACAAAAACAGACAAGCTGATTAATGTTTAATAACCAAAAGATTATTTTTCTTTATCACACAGTTAATTAACTTATCGATCTTGCACTTGTTTAATCTGTAAAAAAAATAATATCCTTGCCATTTGACCAGTGTGGCTAAAAAATCTAAAGTTCCACTTTTGTTTCCATCCAACAGAATGTTCAATTTACAAAGTAAAGAAAGTATAAAAGGCCACAGCTTCTTTTTATGATTCCTAACTTACTGGGATTAATAAGTTAGTATTATACTGTACTACATCTTTGAATAATAAAAAAGTATTTGAACAAAAGTGAGTGTGAGGATATGTGCTCAGTAGATGGCACTTTGTAAAGAACGTTTGCCTTCAGCAAACTTCAGCAAGCAACTGAGCATTTAAGCCAACAGTGAGGCTAGATTAAAAAAGGCCAAAACTACATACCTGTGTGTGTTCGTACATGTGTTTTTAGATGGTGACTAGCAGCAAAGGCTTTCCCACAGCCACTGTGGTCACAGCTGAAAGCAAAAAAGACAAAAACAATGCAAAATGACTTATAAAAAACCTTAAACTAGAAAGTGGGTTCGATCATTTATCTTAAGAAGAAATAAGCCTTAGCTGACCGTGTGTTAATATGAAATACATTACTTCAGAACTGACTGCACACACCGGCTAACACTCACACAGACCATTTCTACTGCCTCTGAGTATCTATTAGTATTCCTGTTCCTTCAACTTTAGCCAGAAGTGCATTAAAGTCGCTGTAATAATGGAAATGCTCACCGAAATGGCTTCTCCCCAGTGTGTGTGCGAATGTGCTTCCTCAGGTCACTGAGTGTGGTAAAGTACTTTGTGCATCCCTCCGATTCACAGTTGAATGTCTTGCCTGTGTGAAGTCTCTGGTGTGCTTTTAGCCTGCAGAAACAATCAAGTGGGTTTCATTACACCGTTTCAGAGACTTCGAGAGAAAAAAAACAAAGTAAACACAACGAGTTTATTCAGTATTTGTTTATTTGCACCGTTTCTTTTAACATATTCAAAAAGCAGTGCAAGAAAAAAAAACAGCCCTCCTAAACGTAGGGCAGACAGGAATGACAAAGTCCACACACACTGTTAGCATTAACAGTCTGACAATAAGAGAGAGGAGGTAATACAATTAAAAAGGATTCATTTATGTGTGGCATTAAATGGCTGCCTCTGACAGAGAAGTGATGCTGACGGCATAGCACCGTCAAGCTGAAGATGTGTTGTCATAGAAACTGAACCGACACAAGCCAGAAGCTCTGATGTGGTCCAAAATCTAAATGGATAACATACTTACAATTATGCCTTTAGTAAGTGGCTTAAGTTACCAAACTCTATTAAGATGTCAAACTGTGTAATGGGAGTTTAACTTCCAACATCTAAGTCATTTCACTTGAAATTTTCATTTAAAGATAAAGAGTTAAACAAAAACCCAAACACCTAAAGAAGAAAGCATAAGGGATACAATACTCTGAGATAACAGAGCTTCACTTTTTTATTTGAGCATTTCCTTATAAGAAATTGTTTCTGCTATTTCACATTTGATATTAAAAAATGAACCTTTTCCATTATTTTCAATTATTATAAAAATAGAATAATCTACTAGAAAAACAATAAAACAAGAGATAGTAATAGGTTTTCATTTCACAATTATCATGGTTAAAATGTCTTAAAAGTCAGTGACTAAGTATATGAGAAACTATAAGCCAAATTTTTGCACAGAAAATAAAGTATAAACATTAGTTTCAAATGGGAATAAATATATTTATTCATAAGACTAAGTTTTAAAAAGCATAATTTAAAATGATAATAACAGAACCAATGAGTTGAACATGTTTTACAACAGGTTTAGCTCAGGAAGGGTGCACAACTTTCTCTTTTCCTACCACACAAACACACTACCTGAAAATCTGCAGCTTCCCTTTTACACCTTGCACAGAAGTCACCGACTTCAACACGACTTCATCTTCACTACATAACTTCAGGAAACATAAAACCATGTCTGCTTATTTGTTAAAACTGTCTATTTCAGCTAGAAAGAACTGGAGCAAGGCTGCAGATCCAGATAGTCAAAGCCTTTGGTCCTGAAATCTTGCACAGATCAGCTACGCAGGATTTTACGACACCTCTTTAATCTGAAATCTCATCTATCTACTCTTAACGATTTCAAACAACTTGCTCTGACATTTTGCATCATGGAAGACCTAGAAAGCCTATTAGCCCACCTAAGTAAGCACCTTTTAAGATCCACTGCAGTTTGCGTATTGCCCTCAGGTCTGAGTTAATGATGTCATCATCCACCTTGTTCTGAAAGCCCACTCTGAAAAGGGCAAAGTGGGCAACACAGTCTTTGATTTCTTCTGAGCTTATTACAAAATCCAGACTGCATTGCCAAGTGAAACCTTTCAGAAAAAAGGCGTCTACCTCCACTCCTACTTGGATTATTGCCTATCTGACAGACAGACCAGTTTCTGAGACAGAAGGATCGTGTGTCTGGAGGAAGGTCAGCACCACAGTGCGTACTCTGTCTTTCTACCGACTCTATACACCCCAGACTATCACTACAGCAGAGTCCTGCCACCTCCAAGAAAGATTCAGATTTAGGAGAACTGGTGAACCACTTTGTTGCACAGTGCAGTAACAATCGTTTAATCTTGAATATGAAAAATGTAAAGGAGATGACTGGACTGTAGAAGGAGTAGAAAAAGCCAAACACTGTTTTCTTTTTAACCTTGAGAGAAAAGGTGAAGATGATGCATAACAACACCATGTCAACAACAGGTTAAACTGGAAATGTAATACAGAGATTATTTACTAGAAGTGACAGAGTGGACTCAACAATACCACATGCCACCTGCACAGCATATTGTTGAACCACCAGAGTAGCTCAAGTATAATCCTTTATCAAACTCCGCTGTAATAAGGACAAATATGAAGGCAATTTCTGCCCAGCACAGTAACCTCATAAAACAAATTACTGACTATATATCAGTCCCCTGTATCAACAACAGTATTAAGAGGAACCAAACCAAACACAATAAATATAAGTGGCGGCTCACCTGTATAGTGTGTTAAAGGCCTTTTCGCATCCTTGCACGTCACACTCAAAAGGCTTCTCCTTGGTGTGAACACGGACATGGATTTTGAGACTGTAAGAAGTGAGGAAGGCCTTTCCACAGCCCTGCTGATTGCACACGAATGTGTACTCGCCCCGATGTGTCTTCTGGTGTGTACGCAGATTTCCCGCTGTGCTGTATGTCCTCGTGCAGCCTTCGAATGTGCACTGATAGCGCTTTACCTAACGAGAAAAACAAACAAACAAACAAACAATGATGTCACTAAATTAAAAACAAACTAAACATTTTGCTGATTGAGCTCAGAGATGATCTGCCCTGAAATATGAAGTGACAAAATGCGTCAGTGCGACCTTTCAGATGGGACTCGCTCTCAGTGACTCAGCCACATGTCAGTATTCAAAATTGTTGACCATAAACAACAGCAAAAATGACTAACATCCCAGGCAATACATCCTATTCAATTCTGTTTCACAGCACCAATGCCCATTGCCGTGTGGCAGTCTCCATGCTCGCCTCTCACACAAACACCCCGGGGCAGTGTGAATAATAGCAGCCTATTCACCTCTTAGAAAACGCTATCGTGCAGTGAACATAAAGCCAGGAGGAGGAAGCCTGCGGATGGTCTCCTTGACAATAGACTGAGTTGACATTACCTTGCTAACTTATTGTTCCTAATCCTGTCTGAAGAGCTAAAACACAGCTACACCGAAGCAAGACAAAGGGGATTACAGAATATGTAACGAATCAGTGAAAATCCCAAAATGCTGATGCAACATGTGTTCTCGCTGCCTCACAGATTGCTCAGGAGCGTTCTGACATAACCCCTCCACATATACGATATCACAGCTGTTCAAGCTTTCAGTCTTACCGACAACCACTAATCTGTGTGATGGGTCGTCTAAAGCCTTTTATTTTTGTTATTAGTATGTGGGAGAGGTATTTGTTAAGCAAATATCCATGCAAAGCCATAATGGAAGCTAGCTAAAGCACGCAGCTCTCATGTCATACAACACTGTGAGCCTTCTAAACTGTGAGTTTGATCAGTGAGACAGAGGACTATATCTGGAAACTCAACATACACAAAGTACAAAAGATCATCCTGTTATGTATTATTAAATGATATTAGTGAATTTACATCAGTACAGTACTTAGTGGTGATAATTGTATACTTGGTAAAAAGAAATCCTAATTTTTTTAATTAACACAAAAGGAAAACCTATTCTCAGGTGCCCTAAACTCAAACATCTCAGTGTAATTGTTACATTATTTTTTGCTCCCCACTGCACACCTGTAGTTTTATGCTTCAGAACACAGAATGAAGCCTCATTTTGTTTGTTTCTGCTGTTTTTCTTAGTGTAGGATTGATTAAGCATTATAAATGGAAATCTTTTTTTTTTTTAGCTTTTCTTTTCTACACTAAAAAAATAAAAGGAGGTCACAGCTGTCAGGATTATTTTTAAACGTAATCAGCTTAATCTCCAGATTTAAAAAAAAAAAGGGTAAATGTAATGGTTGAGACTTCATAGTCTAAACTTGGCTGATTAAAATTTAATATTGAAAATAGAAATGGAGATTGCAGCTGGATGTCTAAAACAGTCATTAATCTTGAATGACTGCAGTGCACCTACTTTAACTATGGTTACAAAGTCTTGCAAATTCTGTATGTGAAGGTTGTAGTTATTTCACTTCTTCCTGTGTCCTGGGAAGTTTGTAACTACACTCTGGGGAGCTTTAGAGAATAAATAAGCAAATGGCTACGCTTTGACTTTGTTAGCTTCAGAAAAATTTAATTAAAAATTCCATACAAGACAATGAAGTGCTTTACTCTTTACAAACACAACCCCTACTGTGCGACAAGAGAAACCTAAGTCTGAATGAAACACTGCAGCTACAATATGCATCTCAGTGCCTGTAAGTAAATTAGACTTGTCAGAAAAATCTTTAAAGCATCTGCTCCCTTTGTTGAGCAATTAGCTGGAATGATTAAAACAGCTTGTATAAACAAAAGAAAGTCTTTACTTTAGTAATAAGCAACCATAGCCACATACTAGTCTCACTACAATCAATAGACCCAACATGTTATATATATATATATTTCATCAGTATGGAGCAGGATAAAAGCTTACCTCTCGCTGCTTAGTTTCTGGGCACTCTGAGTGCAAAGTGAGTGTAGCCCCTTCTATGTTGCGCGGCATTGGGGTGGAGCCTGGATTTATTGTGAACTGGATCTGATCTCGAGAAATTGTGTGGTGCACGTAGCCCTGTGACATCCCATCAGGGTCGGCCATAAAGGCCAGGGGGCCCTCCTCCTCATCTGCATCGCCCTCCCCTTCCGTCAGAAAGGTCACTCCATCTTCATCCCCACCACAGTGACCCTCCTCTTCGCCCTCCTCATCCAGCCGAATGGGGTCGCGCTCGATGAGTACTGTGGTGCGGTCGTACACACGGCCGGACGAGGACGAAGGCTCCTCGTCTTTGTCAAAGTGGATCTTGTCGTCGTCTTCTTCATCATCTCGCTCCAGGTGATCCACCTCCACCTCAAAGTACATAGGCGCCTCCGTTGGAGGGCCATTCTCACTCATGGTCCCTGGTGCCTTGCCTTCCTTCGCGAGAAGGACGGCAGGCTCACAACGTTAAGTTTACAACCTGAAAAACAAATCAGCTACATTAATGTTGGCCTTCCATTTACTTAGGAAAGGAATCATTTTAAGGGGGGAAAAAAACAGTTTGATGTGGCATTTAAGAGGCTGTTAGTACTCGCCAGAAGTTGAAATGTAACAAGAGGTACTGCCAGATAAAATCTCATCTTGAACATCCAAATCATTTTTTCACACCTGACTTGGGAATCACTGCTGCCAACCAGACCCTGTTTTCACAACCAACTACTGCTAACTGGACAAAATCCTGCTATCTTTAGAAAGAGCTTTAAGGATGCATTGAATGCCACAATCTATCACTGAGCTTACTTTCATTCAGTCATTAATGGGGGAATGAAAGTAAGCTTAGCCCTGTTTTGTTTGGGGAACCTAACTCGTCTGGGTCTGGAACTTTCTGAGGCCAATAATGACTGTAGCAACGACTCAGAAGAGGATATAAACACAACTTTCACACGATGAAATACTCAACTAAAAGTCGTCCAGTTCGCTCCCACAGAAAACGCTAGTATTTGCGCCGATGCAAAACTCAATGACAGTGTCAGCAACTTTTACATTTTTGACACGCCTAATGGGTCAGTGAAACCCAGGCTCCTCATCAGCAGCGCTAAACGCACAGCATAAAGCCGAAAAGTTCCACCTATAAACATTTAGCAACTTCCACCAAACGCCACAGTGTCGAGGTTAACATCGTTAGCAGGCTAGGAGCTAAAGCATATTTGATATTTCAGCTCATTCACAACGTTCCTCAGATGTTGTATAACCCCTAGCGTCTTTTTGTATTTTTTTAAGGTTTATCGGCTTGATTGCGAACAAACCCCTCGCAGTTTCGCCTTTAAATAGATAGTAAAAAATCGCTGAATTAACGTGAAGTTGTTAGCATTACATAACAACTATCAACCACCACATATTTGTTTATAGATTTGCTACAACAAATTAGCCTGTGGCTAAGCTAACATGCTAGCCATCAACGCTAACTGTCGACAGTTGACATTTCACGTCCGCCGCGCCGCGATAACAAGTTTATCGCTATCAAATTATAAGATGGCGCACATGAGCCAAAGTTAAAGGAAATGACAAAAAATATATTTACCTTTGTTAAACGTAAACCCTATTGAGCTCAGGATTGTAAGCACTTTCTTCCTATCTCCTCCCCTACAGTGGGTTACCATCCAACGTCACAGGACGTAAATCGTGATGGATTGTGGGAAAACAAAAACAACTAAATGCAACTAAAACTAAAAACGTAGCGTTGTTTTGCGGATAAATTATTCATGGGCTTATAGTGTCATTTGCTTGTGGCTTCCAAATTGAAAACAGAACATAAAAAAACCAGACATTTTGTTTTTGAACAGCATTTTTATATAAAAACAACGAGATCAAAAAAAACCTTAAAATACAACTTATTCTTTAAATAAAATATACATACATTTAAACAGTTCAGCTACAGGTGTTCAATAGTTTACAATAATCTGTGCATGATTAGATCACAAAAAAATGTTTTGAAACGCAGATCAGATAATCTTATGCAAATAGACTTCATAGATGTACAAATATTTAATCATATTAAGTCAAATACTGGGCTTTATCATTTGTAGTGTTCAGCTTGAGCAAGAGTCCATCTAGGAGGAGCCTTAGGTCAGGAAATGCTGAAAGAACTCCTGAGTCTTCCTCTTTTCTGCAAGATCCTGCTTTGTAGGCGACCTCATAAGCAGGGAGGCAAAAATCGTGGCTGTGCAGAAAGAAAATTCATTACAAATGATGAACAGTTTAGCATTTTTTACCATACAAGAGAGACTTATTATCCTTGGATGCAAAGGGAGTGTTTACTTTAATAATTGAACTTAACTTATTTTTTTGTATATGTCAACATAAAAACACTTTGCTTATATATTCAGTTTGATAAAGAAAATATTAAACATTAGATTTATGTAAGTTTCATTTGGTTTGTTAGTTTCACTTCACATGCTCAACATTCTGACTCAAGCACAAAACTACAGCTCACCCACAAAAAAAAAAAAGAGCAACTTTATTTATCGTCTTACCCAAAATGCTGACATCTAATCGATTGCTAGATGAATTCTTCAACAGCTCACGAAGAAAGGCAGCTAAATAGTTGAACACATTTTTATGGCACAGAGGTAGCATGGAAATGACCTGAAGACAAAAAGGTTTAAACATCAGTCAGAAAGTTTTATACTTCAACATCTTGGAAGAGATTAGTGTTAAAATCCCTGCCAGCTGATTTACTTACTTTCTCACACTGACTCGCATTGGAGCAGCATTCGAGGCACTGCTGGTAAAAAGAGAAGGGAACCACCGGCTCTGGGAGGGCATCTAAGAAAAGAAGCAGGGCTTCTGCCACTGAGTGGTTACTGCCCGCTGCAGGTCGACAAGGTCAAGGTAGAAATACTTACATAAGACAGCTTGTTCTGAAATATAAAGGTGCCAAACGAGAATCAAATTTACTCCTACATTCTATGTTTTAAAGCTAAAAAACTAATTTAACAGAAAAAACAGAGTAGATGTTACAAGAACAAACTTTAACTCCACAGTAAATTGTATCTTGGAAAACATACAAAAGCAACATGCACAAAGCACACAGTGCAGCTTCCTTAAATACTGTACAATGATTTATTTTTACAATTTTTTATACTGAAGCTAGTTTGAAGGATACGGAGGGAATCTGGCATCCCTGAATCAAGACAATCCCTTATTTCAGCAAACTCGCTCCGAAGCCCGGGCTGCTGAAATAAGTCTTCCTGTAAACAGAAAATGACATAATTTGACTTTAGTTTCCTCAAAGAGCAGAGGCAAAATAAACACTGCATTACACTTAAATTAAATAACTTTTAAAAACAAACATTAAAAATGTTTATATTAAATCAAAAATACCAAAAATAACCAAACTGAAGAAATTTAACCTGGCAATTATTTGTCAAAAAGCTTTTTTTAACCCCTGATAAGCTGAATGATCAGACTGTTTTCACAAAAATTGTAAACTTTTTAAAGAAAAACAAATCATCTGTGCAAATGTTTAGAGAATGTACTGCGTATTTCTGACATTAGTACATGTGAAAGCATGGCGAGTTCAAGCCATTTTAATTTGATGCCGACAGAATCCCCTTGGATTGTATGGCAGCCATTTTCCAGCTGTTTGTTACAGCAGTTTTTAACCAATATTTGACCAATCCCTTATGTCTCTGTATTATTTAGATCCAAGATATATGAGAAAAATTAGGCTTCGCTGTGAAGCCTTTAACTCTCCACTGATTCATATTGCCTGAAAATACCTTATAAAATTATTTCCTAACAAACCCTGTAGGAATGTCATAAATTGTGGTATCAACCCAAAACAGACTGCAGTGATTTTGTTACAGAACCACCAATGAGGTATTGCTATCAAATCTTCTCACCTGTTTGACTGCATTACGGAATAAATGATCCACCATCATCCAAAGTTCTTTGGGAATGTCAAGAGGCTTTTCAGTGGTTGCTCCGTTCTCATTCACAGACTTCTCAGACTGATGTTGAGGACAAACACGAGGAAAAAAGAGTTGAAGCTTAATTCAAACACAGATCTCCAACACACTCAAATCAACTTTGTTACAGCAGTGAATGGAAAAGGGTTATATCTAAACATCACTAACCAGTTCAAGGAGTGTCTCTTCTGGCATGTCTTGAATAGGTTCCCTCATGTGGCACAATAAATAAATCGAGGTACCATAACAGCTTGGCAGATAGTTCCCAGTTACAGAGATAAAATAGTCTTTGCCCCTCTCTAGATGGAGAACCAGGATGTCCTCAATCTTCTGCTTGCCACAGTTAAGATCTGGTGCCGTCAAGCGGTTTACAAAAACCTCAAGATCAATGTCCACAGAACCACCTGGATAACAAGAAATACACACATATAAATTTAAAGGGTGGTTAGCTGTCTAACCCAAGTAAAGATGTTAAGAACCATGAGAATAAGTTGTTACAACTACTGCGATGAAAGTTTTGTTTTAAGGACATAAAGAAGTCAAATCAAAATCTTAGCTAAGGAATCAGGCTGAAGGCAGGGCACTCATGTTTCATTTAAATGAAATCTTCGGCTCCTAGATCAACATAACTGCTCAGATTTCTCACCCTGAGCAATGAAGCCTTTGGGAGGGTTGGCAGTGAGCCAGGGCTTAGAGTATGTGGACTCATTTGGCTTCTGGATAAACTCAAACTGACATGGGACCTGCCCATCATTGAAGAGGCTCAGTGTCTCTGCCTGGTGTTTCATGTACCTCACGTCCTTGAAGTGGAACTGAAAGAACACAAATTCAGGAGGCAAGATCAAAACGGTGTTCTCTGTGATCCAATTGTAGCCTTTAAATATTTGCATTAGGCTTAAAGCTCAGGCTGAATACAGGGCATCATTAGTGGTGGTCAGCACAAAGTATATTAAAAGGACCCAATGGGAAGGCAGTTTTACATAGGAGGTAAAACAAAAGGATTACATTCTCTGTTACACTCTATTACAGGACAGGAAACTTTACCTCTCGCTTGGACAAGGTTACAGAGGGAATGCATTCATTCTCCATTTTATCTAAATTGCGTACAATCTCCTCAAAGGTCTTCTTATAAGCTTCATTATTTATTCTCTTGATCTGTGGCAACAAAATAAAATGAGTCAGAATCTTTAAGGGGCCCTGGGAACCATAAAAACATTGTAGTGACATTTAATGCCACTCTAAGAAACGGTATTCAACATAAACAGAAAAGACAATTTCAAATCGTAATGCATTTTTCACCAACATGTCATGTTTTAAAAGGTAAAACAGAGAAAATGCATGTTTTTCCTACATGAAATCCAACAGAAATGAATTAAACATAAAAAAGTTAGAAAACAGGAGGATTTACCCCAATGACGAGCAGAGAACTGACAGGTTTGTGGTCACTGGTCTTCAGATCCATATGACTCTCGTAATGTTGCTGCTTTATATTCTTCCCTCTCCACAGAATGCGGTCACACCACGCAGGGACACGACATTTTTCACTAGATGCAGAGGAATAAATAAAAAGTATTTATAGTATTTTACTACGAGTAGCAAAAAAATCACAAAACTGAAATTGAATCTCTCTCAGAGTTAATCTCTACACAATTATCAGTTATTAGAGAAACAATTCTGATAGATGAATGTGTGAAAAAAAAACCAAAATGCCACCACTAACTGAAGGCCACATTGACTTTTGGGCATATTTAATGTTAATTAACAGAGCAACGAAGAGGCAGAACAAACACTGAGAACACAGAGCAAAGATTATTGTGATTTTCTGAATAAATGAAAGTGATGCTTTTCTTTCCTCCCAATACAGCACATAATAATTACAATACTAATAACAAATCATCACAATCACGTAGCTAAACCAGGCATAAAGTAAAATCCAAATAAAACACAAAATTACAACATATCAAATTATTAAGATCTAAATACAGACAACACATGTTTAAAGGCAGCACAAAGGCGAAAGATTAAAAAAAGTCAATGTAATTTGTTCTGGATGAGTTTTGTTTTATTGTTCAAACTTAAACCTGAACATAAGTCATCTGGTGGCCGTCTTTCTGTTCAAAAACTCAGTGAATTTGTGTTGAACCCTTGAGTAATTAAAGAGACCCCATACTTTATAAAAATAAAAAAAACTGTTAATTGAGGAAATGGAATAAAATGCTTTCAGAGAGAAACATGTCTGGGATAAACAGATTTGTTTTCTGCGTGGCAAATATAAAAAAAGACCCTTGTTTTTCAGTAATTACTGAAATTCTGAACACTACGCCACTGAAGACAAATCTTAATATAAATGTCTCTATTTGCATGTTTCATGTTTTACATGTTTCTATTTGCAGTCAGGATTACCTAGTATCCCAATTATCAGAGCCAGTATCGTATTTGTAGGTGGGCTGGAAATCAATCTCTCCTTCCTCAAAGCCATCAAACACAGCCTCCTCATTGATCTGCCTCTTGAGCTGAGGATCACATGCAGCTGATAAATATCACCCGTCATGAACACACAATGAGAACTGTTCAAACAGAATAATAATAAACGCACCTGATCATGAGTGTGCAGCGTCTCAAAGTCCTTCTTGCTGATTAGTTCTTTCACACTGTCAACGTCAAGGTCACTAATTCTGTAGTTGAGGTCTCCAACCCATAAAACCACACTGACAAAGAAAGCAAAGAGACGTGCACAAACAGGACTGGATTAAATGATGACTCAAATGAATATTAGGTGAGTATTTGCTGCCTCGTTTTATGACTAAGTTTCCATCCTGAGTGCTGCTTGTATTTTCTGTTTGATGCAGCAACATTATATATGTATTCACACCCTTAGATAAGGTTTAACTGAGGTGGGCATTGATGTTTTGTGGCTTTTTTCCCTACATTAAAATGCATATACTGAAACTGTTAAAAACAGATGGTCATGGGTATGTTTTAGTCATCTGCAGCTAATTCACTGGAAGTTTAGCTTTGCTCTGATAGCACAATTGCTCGCCCGTCCAGAAACTCAGGAGGGAAAGGAAAAGGGAGCATGACTATAACAGGTGTTCAGAGATGGTGATTTAAAAATGAATAAACACTTTAGTTTTAAAGAAAAACAGAACTAGATCCAGCAGTGGTTCAGAATTTGAAAGTAAGACTAACAAAATATGGGTATCAGCAGAACATGTCTTGACTAAAAGGTCACAGGATTTTGTTTTACCACCTGAAATGTCATGAACAGCTAAACTCTTCATGTTCACCCACAGTAATGAAAGGGTGAAATAATCCAGATGCAAGTCTTGTTGGTTGAATAAGTCCAATACAACAAAAGCATAAAAGAGGAGAAAAAAAGAATCACATTTGCAGCAAGAAAATACATTTGAGACATGTCCACAGTTAGTGTCATGGAAAAGTCAGGATTCAAAAATCTTTTTAAGGCAGCTGATTCAAAGTAGGACACGCATGGGTGAAGTGCCTGTTATTACTTTTTTCACACAGCAAAATCACTACAAGTGGATCTTTCAGGGACAGAAAAGGTTCTACTAGTTAACATTATTTAATGATTGGACTTTACATTCACATCTTCAACTTTAGTCTCTGTGACTTTCAACAATCCTTATTTTATTTGATTATACCTTTGATACTTTATTGTAACAAACACGATCAAGCAGTTTAATTTATGTAATTTTAAAGTCCTTTTTCTAAGTGTTCCAGTTACATGCACATTTTGATGCATTGAGCTGTCTTTGTTAAAGGTCACAAAAAAATAAAAAAAAAAAATAACTAGATCACAGAGGGAACAGCTTCCAGCCATATCGCCCAGCTGTAGGTGTAAGTATATTAAAGGTTAGGTGGGACATACTTGTGCTTCATGATGGTGAGTGGAGGCTGGGTAAGATCGAGTTGACGAAACAGGAGTCGACTGCAGATATCCTTGTAGTCCTGATTACGTCGCTCAAATTCTTCAACGTGGGCAGCAAGGTGAGAATTAACCACGCAGATATTCGAGTTGTGAAACCGAAAACGGATTGCAACAGCACCCTTGTTTCCCTAAAAGAAAAAGTTGGTGAAAATCCAGTCAGAATGTTGTTAATCAAATCCTGCAGGCAAAAGTAAAAAAAAAAAAGTAGTGTTGCAAGACAGTAAAGCAGTACTTTTACAGTATTTCTTTAAAACTTGCATGTTTCGGTTGATTCTCAGTAAAGATAACAAACCAGTCTTCTACGGCCAAAAGAAAACACACAAAGAGCTGCCATTGGTCATCAGCCAGCTGCTGTATGCTGCAGGGACTGCTAAGCAAGCATTGTCAAAACAAAACTAGTCTGTTTTACAACACTGCGTGGTGAAAATAAAGTTTGAGCTACTGGATCCAACTAATCAACAGTGAGTGAAAACTGAAGAAAAGGGAGAAAAAAATAACTAATCTGAATCATAAGAGTAAAACTTTTATGTATTTTATTGCCTCATTCTGTTCTATTTTAATTTCAGTGACAATGAAATAGTCATCAGTGAAACCCAATATTTAGCTGAGAAATTTAATATTAATGAGTCCAGCTACTAATGATACAAGCCCTATCCTGCCTTTTTGTGCCCCACAGTGTATGTTTTCTAACATGGTGGAATGAAAAAAAAATATTTCAAGTGGAAGGATGACAAAAGCAGCAATATTTAAAATGACCAAACACTGGCAGCTGGCAGAGGTGTTTGAAACATTTCATAAAAAGGTTATGTTATGTTTCTGACAACGATACATAAAGATTAGGGGGGAAAAAAAACTGCAACAATCTTTTTCTTTTTTTTCATCCTGAGGTCAAATAAGAACCATTGTCTTACTCAAAGCCCCGATCACAGCTGCCCTCATAAAAGGCGTTAACCTTTGTGATAAAAAATATTCTAATAAAAGAGCTGAAATCTTCATGGCTGTCCGTACATAAAAGAGACAGCTCACCATCCTTCCCATGATGCCCGTGCCCACAGTCTCAGCCTCCACATCAGAGATGAACTCTGCATGCTCCTTCTTCACGTAGAAGATCAGCATGATGCCGACCAGACGCACCAACTTCACCTGAAGCAGCGAAGGACGAGATTCCAGATAGGATTTAAACAACCACGTGTGCTCAGACACTTGCACCAAATATTTCTCTAACTGATGTGTTGTCAGAGTGGAGTGAGCTGCTTGGATCTATGAGACTACAACAAAAGTAAAAACATTCAAAAGGTGAAGACATTAAAGCATGTCTTAGCTGAAAACACAAGAAAACATTAGCAGAATTGTATATTCCTGATATTTGCGTGTTAAAGAAGGGGTTAAGTCAGCCTCACTAACAATCTAACACAAATCAACATCGCAAAGTTAGCTTGAAAGCAGAAAGAAGAAGTAACACCTATTTCTAATGTCTTGTCATCTAAGAAACACGTCCCGTAAATTCTTCGGACAAACCAGAAAATCAAACGAATAAGGAAGTTCACAAGACAGAGTCAGCACTCTGAGAAAAGGGAAATACAAATTGAACAATGAGAATAGAAAGACCAAAAAATAACACGTAATACGAGTTCTGACTTGGTTATTCAAAGAAACGAGTATTAAACCTGTTGTGTCAAAAATATAAAATGCTTCTGGCTCTCACACTAGAACAGAAAACCCTCTGTGAGGATGAGTGAGACATTCTGTGAAAGCAAGATTTGGGGGGAAAAAAAATAAAAAAGGAGGGATGAAAGAAGACATTTCCTTACTAAGGCATATTTGGCATCTGGATGCAAAGCCTCGGACACGGCCTTTGTCCACTCCGGCTCTTTGGGGGTGTCACTGAAGAAAAAGGCCTCTTTGCTGAGGTCAAGCTCCTGAAAACTACAAAGACACAGGCGAGAAAAATGCATACAGTTTGATTCCAGCTTTCAAAACCGCTTCTCTGCTAAATAAACTTTTTCACTCCATCACACCAAAAACTGTAAACTAAAACGTAGGCAGGATTAGCGGGCCTGTATGCCTGTAAACTGTGGGTGGGCATGTTCTCTACTTAAAACCAGTTCAATGGCTGCAGGCATCTGTCAGAGATCTGAGCAGCAGACGTCTGTTTTTGTAATGGGATTAAGCAGGAAATCACAGAACTTTTCTTCATCAGCGGGCTGAATCGGACTTACCCGACGCAGTATATATCAGGAGGGTTGGGAGTGCAGCTCAGCCAGGGACGGAGGCTTTCCTTTGGTGCCTGTCCGTTCACATTGTACGTACCAAGAAAAAAGCTGAAAACAGAACAAGAGAAATATCAGATTATTAAACTGATCCAGCTGAGGCAATTATCTCTTCTTATGATTTCTGCTTCAGGAAACTAAATGATGTATAAAACTGGCATTCTGTTTCACTGCAACACTGTGGATCATGTCTACAAACTTTCTCTGATGTCCTAAAGTGCACAGATGCCTTTTTATTACATTTAACTAAATTTTCCAGTGAAACCGTGAAAAAAAAAACCCAAACAAAAGTGGAAACAAAACAGAAAACCTGAACTGTAAAGAAGAAAACTGAAGAACCGTGTGGTTATATAACAAATGCAGAACTATATAAAGCACAAAGACACAGTGGAAAATACCAGCATCTTATCTACTGACCACTCAGCCCCACACTCACTGTAGGAAAGCCAAGCCCTTTTCATTTCCATCTCATCTGGGATTTCGACACTTAAAACGAGTTTCCTTCCATTCATCAACCCACATGTGGCTTTCAAACAGTAGCTGTGTTTTCATGCCTTTTCTCAGGGTCAGCATGCAGTTGTTTTTGTGCTGATCGCCACTGATCGGCACAACATTTTTTTTATCTTAATGGGCTTGACCTCCATTACTCAAAGATAAATTGATGTTTACACAAAAAATCTTGTATCTGCTGCTTTCCATCAGCATGATTATTCAGTACGTTCTCAGTGTGTGTTGTCTTCACAGATAAAAAAAACAACAGATAATAACTTATTCAAATCAGTTATTTTCTGATAATAGAACATCCTAATCAGCATGCCAAATACTACATTTCATTTCAATGTTTTGAATGTTTTAACACTGTGCACTTCCTTATGAATTTATTTGGTTAAAAAGATGAAAATACTTTTGTAATATTTAAGATTTATTCATTATGCTGACCAAACATTGTACATTCACTACACAGATCTACCAGCAGGAGGCAGTATTCAGTTAAAAATAATATATATTTTTAGTTGTTTGATAACGGGCACACACACACACACACAAACACTAATAGACATTAAAATGGCTTTGCCTCACATAAATATTTAAGGAGCTACAACTCCAGTCACAAAATGGCTACACACTGCATTGGTGCATCTCAGACAACATTGCTCAATCAAATACAAACCCACAAATATTGACTCATTCTTTTTAAAAATACTTTTAAAGTCGAAACTGGACTCACACTGCACCCACTGACTTTTCCTTGGAATATCAGAAAGTATTTTTTGTGGTTTTAACTGGTAACCGTGTACATCAGACATCACTGGCTGAGTTAAAATAACTGGATTTACCTCTTAAATTTAGATTCTCATCTAAAAAGTGACACCAAAGAAAAAAGAGAGACTTAAAATGAGATAATTCTGAAACATTGTGGTGATGAATTAAAAAAAAGGTTTCAGCCAAAAAAAGGGAACAATTAAAAGCTATGTCACGCTTCTTAAGAATAAATTCACCAGGAAACTATCAAACTTACAGCTGTAGCCAATCTACAAGTTTTACTGACAGAGTTCTCAGATCCAAGCTGGCTTAGAACAGAATTATTTTACCTGTAGTCCTCCAGGTAGGTATAAAGGTCCTCGTTTTTTAGGAGCTCACACTTGATGAGGTTGTCACGTAGACCGAACTGCGGCATGGTGAGAATCTGAGCTTTGTTGGATGTTGTGTGGCTGGACGAGCGCACCAGATCATCCCGGTCCTCTCGACTATAGGTGGTGGAACTGCGGATCGTAGGAGAGGAGAAAACAGTTGGCCGTGGCAGAAGACAAGGCAGCATGAAAGTACTTTGTCAAATTTGAGTAATTTAGATGAATTTACAATACAAAAATACACTTGGATGTTTTTCTGCTTGGCTAACTTCATCAAGACATGCCTACTATAAAAGCTACAAATGACTTTATGGCTTGAATTTAGAGATATTACACCATTTTCTAGTCCAACAGCCTTCTGCACGATAAATCACACTGACAACAGTGAATTGGTACACACTGATGTTCTATTTTCATGTCATCAATATTGAATGAGGCTGTAAGGAGTCAAAGGAATGTAATATG
Organism: Kryptolebias marmoratus; assembly: GCF_001649575.2. Taxonomy (NCBI): domain Eukaryota; kingdom Metazoa; phylum Chordata; class Actinopteri; order Cyprinodontiformes; family Rivulidae; genus Kryptolebias; species Kryptolebias marmoratus. Next base: position 7,576,309 of record NC_051445.1, on the reverse strand, counting down.
CCTGGATTCTGTGATCTTCCAGGGATTTCTGGTAATCAAACACTATTTAAAGTTCAGGAATTCATTCCACGAAACTTTCAGGTTAATCTAAACCCAAACATTACCATTTGTCCCCTGGACTTTGTAGTAAAACATCAGAAAAAGGAAATGGTAACAGAAACATTTTTGCATGCAACAGTTAAAAGTTAGACTGCTATGTTACAATAAACTGTTCCAAATATATGCAGATACTAATTGTGAAAGGAAGATAAAGCTAAATTTATTACACAGACTATTTTTTAAAACAGTGTTGAGTGAATTTGCAAACAAGCTGAAGCTGCTGCAGGCAAAAGTATTATTATCAGTGCATTTGTTTGGACTCTTTTTGATCCCTCAAACCAAACCTTCAATCTCAATGAAGAGATTGAGGGTTTGCTTTTGAGTTTGGCCTTTTATTAACAGGGTGGAGGCACACCTGCACCTGTACAGAAAAGTCTGTTTAGCTGACATAAAGCACACAACATAACATGAAAAGTTGCATGATTATCTTGTTTTTGCAGTCGCATGAAGCCAAAATAGCTGTTAAAATGTATTTTTAACTGCTCATGCTGCCAATTAAAAGCAGCTTTTACTTCAGAAGGAGAATATTGCCAAACTTCAACCACCACTGTAAAAACTGCACAGGAGCTGCAAGATGTAAGATAAAACGCTCTTACCTCTCTGAGCTGGAACAAACTTTGGACTTTTGGGTGGTATTATTCGAAACTTTCAGCTTTTCTAAAGATTCCTTTTTGTCTGACGATTTCTCTGTTTGGAAACAAAAAAAAGATGGACAAAAATTACAATTTAAGATTGCAGCATATTTTAGCAGGTTGTCTTTAAGAACTATCAACACACACACAAAAAGTCACCTGGTGTTTACAGGTCAGTTTACTAAGAAAGAAGTCACCCCATTAGTAAACTAAAAGCCGGTAAATAACTAAAATTGTGAGTAAGCTGGCAGCAATTATGATTCAGAATAAAAACAAACAACTTGAGCGTATTAATCTCCAGTCAGGGCTCAGTTATTGCCTTCACTTGACGGGGGGATTTCACACTTAGTTACAGTTACTGCATTCTAAGTAGGTGAATTTAAAGGCTGAGTGTGAAGTATGAGACAGCACAGGCCCTGTCTCCGGCAGCTTGGCAGCACAGACTGCTGGCCCCACCGAAACTGAAAACCAAGAATTTTTGGTGAGAAGTTTACACTCCTAAAAAAAAGGTACTGCGAGCCACTTAAGGACTCCATCTAAACGACGGTGCATACTGACCCAAAGGACAAGTCTTATTTATTAAAACAGGATTTGAATTAGCAACGAAAGCTTTATTTGCAATCTGGTAACAATATGTAACGCTTGTTCTGAGACATGGCAAAATAAAAAAAAGTAGTTCTGCGAGGCGTCAGGTTGACCTTTGCTGTTACTAAAATTTCAGCAGTTCATCTTTTCATTCCATCATGGCATCCTTATTAAAGTAGTTTCTAAGAACATTCATTCATGAAAACAGTGTTGACATAAAACCAGACTACCTGAACTATATAAACATCTTCAGACCTGCTGTATGTACCAATCTTTGTAAGGAAAGAAGTAAAAGATCATGTTAAACATATAAAAAAAAAAACATTCTAAAACATCCCAGAAGGATCCACTAACATTTCTATCAACATCCAGTAACTTTTTTTACTGTGTGCACAAGAACAGCGTTTTGTTTGACTGAGAAAACTTGCAACAATCTGTGAAATTACTTTCAAAGAATGTCCTTTGGGAACGCTCTAACTTAAACGAAGGAAACCTTAAAGTGCACGTGACGCACAAGCAGCTGTTAACTTCAGTTTTCTGAGCTAATTACCACGGTAAATAGAGTCAGTGATGTTTTATCAGGATAAAGCTGAGGAAAATACGATTTAAGGAGTGAGCTTTAAGGACTAAGCTTAAATTGAGAAGTCCACCACCTCTCAAGCCAGACCCTTTATGCTCAGATCATCTCATGTTGAGAAATGAAGTCGCAGCCGCTTTTGTCAGACCTTGAAAATAACGTTGCGTGAAATCTGACGCAATGTCACAAGATGTCACAATCACAGTACAGGTCGTGAATGACTCTCAGCTACTACCACACCATGTTTTAGCACAGCGTCTGTAAAACAGCCAGCCAATTTTTTTCTGTTTGCTAAACTGAGTTGGCTGTCTACTTTCTGCAGGTGTCATCAAAATCTGCCCAAAGTGTAGTTACCCATCTACGATCTGAAATCAACATCAAATTATCTGCAGCATCTTTGTTACCTGCTGCAGCCGAACCACTTTATTGAAGGTGAGTAATCATTACCCAGGTGAAGCTCTGTTATTAACACGGATAACAACACGGTGCTGCATAATTATGCTTTCAGTTCGTCTAAGCAGCAACTGAACTTTCAGCCAACCACAGGAAAGCTGCACCAAGTCTGCAGTTTCACACAGCCATGCATGAGTCTTTATCTGCGTTTCTATCTGTTAGTCAGCACAAATGATAGTCCGTTTTATCAGGTCTCAGACTCTTCCGTATTAAAACATGAACAGCCCTTTTTTTCCACACTACAACCGCACAAAGTTCAGTCTTACACAACCTCCAAGGCCTCCGACTGTGTATATTTATCGTCAGTTAACCTCGCCTTAACTACCTTGTTTTAATTCATTTTTATCTGGATTTAAAAACGCCCTTTTTAAAACGTTGTTCCCTAAGAAACGCTTGGATTCTTCGGAGCTGAACGAAAGATAAATACATAAATAAAAGCAAACAGTGAGGCGCGTTTACTCAATGGGAGAGGAAAAGTTTACAGACAACTGATTTCAGCTAAGAGGCTTAGCAAATAAGAAGAGCTTAGGGACGAATGCGCAGGCGAAGGGAAAGAGAATAAAACAGCAAACAGATAAATATATACATTAAAAAAGGGGAAAAAAACAGTCTTAAAGGATACAACCCGCTCATCAACAGGTGTGCCACTGGCGACATCATTCAAATAGCATTAGCATTAGCTGCTACACTTTAATCAGCTATGAAACATTCGCGTTATGTTTCATTTTAAAAAGGTACAGTTTTATATACCAACGTTGCTGCTACAACCACAACAAACAAACGACACACCTCTGCTCGGCTGACGAGTCCCCGAAAAGCCCGCAAGCTAATATCTGGCTAAATGTAGCGTCTTTAGCTTTAGCGCGGAACAGCTAGCTAAGAATCTCTGCTGTCTGACTGGTCCACCCTCCTCCTCTTCCTCCTCTCCGCGCTGCTATCGCCTCCTCGGCGTCGACAAAACGACGCTGTAGGATTCATTTTTTTCATACCAGAGTCTCTCATCGCCACCGCAGACATGTCCCTGCGCCGCTGCCGCTCATTGTGCGCAGCAGCTCGATGTTCGGTCTGCGCGTCTCAGTCGGACCTGCCCATGCTAGCTCTGGAGGCTGGAAGGAGGAGGAGTTCACGGTTTCCTGCTGCGCGCGCGCGCACACACACACACACACACACACTCACACACGCAGGACGCTGAACGAGAAATGCCTCTGGAAATGCCTCATTACGCTAATGTTAAGAATTTAAGCTCATGCACGTAAAGAAAGAAAACACTGTGACTGGAAGTCGCTCGCTCAAAGGAATAAACACGAGCAGCAAATGCTTCCTGCAGCCTTTAACATCACCCTGCACGGACTTTTACACTGATCTGTGTATGTGTGTGTGTGTGTGGGGGGGGGGGGTTTGCATAAAAGTCAAAACAGCATTGTTCAGCATGCAAAAAAAGCAAGACACAACAACAACAAAAAAAAGAAACCTCACAAAGATGTATATCTGCATGAAATGAGCCACCATGATCAGAAGAGAGCATGGGAACGTGTGTTTACATTCAAAGCAAATACTGATGATTATCTCAGTGTTTCTTGTTTATGTGTCTAAATGAGTTTCTGCTTGAGTTTTTTTTAATTTAGTCATGACTTCTACCTTGACCACACAAGCTCCATTGAGCTAAAAAAAAAAAAGAGACGATGTTATGCGTAGGATTTCTGCAGCAGCATGTCTAAACATCCGGCATTAAAACTAGTGTACAGGTTGAACCAGTTGCATTCAAAGGAAGTGGTGTTTTTAAAATCTCACATCTTTATGATGCAACCCTCGATGCCAAAAGCAGCTCACGCAGCGTGCTGCGTCGCTGGCTGCACTGACGCTGGACGCCCTGACGCTGGACGCCCTGCTGCAGATCAGGGATTCTTACAGGTGCCAGGGAGACACCGGCTGAGATGAGGAAGAGACGACAAACCTGTTTTGTGGTGCTGGTTGTTTTTATGAGGTTTGCCCTGGGGTACGAGGACTTGTTTCATGGCTTCCTTGCTTCTGCTGGCTATCTTGTACTTGTTGATCCACTCAAACTTGGGTACCTGCGTGGGAGACCTACAAATATCTACAAAAACACAAAGAATTAGGTTACTATTATTATTATTATAAGTCTTTCCAATACTGATGTCTGGTCAAACGTTCTTGTGATGTTTCTATAGTATAACAGTTTTTCATCCTCCAAAAAGCCCAGAAAGCGTTTAGGATAACTTGTTTAGGATAAGTGTCACACATGAAGTGTCCTGTTTAAACAATATTTCTCCCTTTTTGCCACTTAGAGTAAAACTCCTAAGCACACCACTAAGATAAGCGATGATACTGTTACTCTAAACCCAGGTAAAAACTCCCATCAGTGAAATGTCACAGATATAATATTGTTCCTGATAGATATCTTCAGTTCAACTTCAGACTGAACTACTTTTCCTCCAAATAGATGGTGTAAGTAAATTATTAGGGCTGTTTATTCCTGATTTAGAAAAGTAACTCTTACATTATTTACACCAAAATAAATGAAAGTTGCATTGTTTAGGTGCTTGAATTCTGCAAACTTTCCCCCATGAAGTGTGTGTGAGCTTCCAAGGATTGCACACACACACACACACACATCAGTTGAACCTACCACTCCATGCCTTGTTGACTTCACCGAGGAAAAGACGAGAGTGGGACCCAAACGGAAGCGTGATCTCTAACTCTTTGCCCTTGTAGCTCATTCTCACTCTGGTATCAGCTCCTTCAGTCAGACACAGAGTTTATTATCAGGTAGTCGATGAGTGAGCTTTGACACACTCATCATAACTGAAAAAATAAAAAATAAAAAAAATATTTATGGGAACTCACCCACAACCACAAGCTGTTCTGGTGAGGAAACTGAAAAAAAGAGTGCAGCACGAGAAACATGTGAGAACACTTCAAAGAAAGGACCGCAACGTCTTAATTTTAGTGCAAAGACTAACGATAAAGCTACAAGAAGATTTATTTCTAAAGATAAGTGAGATGAAGTAGAATAAATGCTGTTTACCTTCAACAACAGCAAAGTCAAGAGAGATGGGAATGATGTTCTCCAGTGATACATCATCAGCTGTAATGGCCATTCTTCGATGGGTGTAAATAAAGATTCTGCAAATAATACAGTTTGATTAAAGTAAAAAAAGGTCACTAAACTGAAACTTAGTTTTAGGATTTATCTGTATGAAAGAAGAAAAAAAGGACAATATTCGTAAATTACATGATAAGACTTGCAAAGGATGTTGAAACTTACGCATGTTCATTTCCAGACTCCACCAGTCCCAGCAGTCTGCTCTCTGAGTGATCATCGTATAAGACGTCACACTGGACAGCATGTTTACAGATCCGTTAAGGAAATTATATATATATATATATATATAGAGAGAGATTTTTTTTGAAGAATGGCTATTTGACAATAAAGTGGCAATTTTAGATTTAAATGAAACTTTTATAAAGTATTCACTGGATGTACATGTAAAATTGATTATATTTTGGACTCAATCCAATTCAATATGGCTGCCACAGCTAATCATTGTTAGCCAATACAGAAATGACTCTAACTTTGTCAAATGTACAGATATTGAGCTAAGATGTGGTGTGGTAGTAGCTGAGACTAGTTCTCATTGCACAAGGTCTTTGTTAATTTTTTTGCCACTAACCCTTTGAAGTTTAATTATCACTTATAATGAACACACACAGAAGACACCATTCTGCCATATAAGAACATTTTCTTGCCTTGTCTTTTCTGGTAGCACTCATTTTTCAGTTTGGTCTAAAGTCTCTCTAAAGCATTCGGAGTATTTTTGAACTTGAGCAGGCCTCCACCTCCTCCACCGCCACCAATGAAATGGCAGGCAGCCCGTGAAACAAAGCTGCCCCCTCGCGGATGAAATGCGTTACTGCAGCAACCAAGAATAGGTTATTTATGGGAAGTAATTGTTGCTGACACAACCCGTTTCTCCTCCTGAAAAAAAAAAAAAAAATAGAAAAAACGTTTAAAACTGTTAATGCGATTTCTGAAGCAAAACTCGCCCAAATTCAAGTGTTTTTTTAAAACATGTAGCCCGAGGGTCGGTCTCTCAGGCCTCGTGCTTCAGCAGAAAGTATCTGTTAAGTTTTATTTAGTTTAAACCTCTTATCCTTACTTTGAATCCAACCCCACGAGGGACAAAGGATACTAAAACGCAGTTGTCTTCGCTTCTCAGAGTTTCTTGAATTGCGACGGACTGATCCATAGTGAAGACTTGACTGACAAGTTCAGCAGCACGTTTCCCAGACCAAAGAAATGAAAATCAAAAATCAAAATAATAAAAGTTCCCCGCGGAGGAGTTCCAAGTGAGCCAGCTACTCCTGTCTGAGGAGGTCAGGGAGCGACGAGGCAAAACCCAGCGGTTCTGCTCGGTCCGACATAACCGTTCCCCTCTCTCGACCAAGATGTTTTCTTGTTCTTCGACGCGCGCGCACTGCCACGCACCCATCAGGATCGCGCGTGCAGTCCGAGTGACGTCACAGCGGGGCTGTCACTCAGAGACTTTGGCTCGGTTCGGTGTGGATAAACCTCAGGTCAGTGATCCAAAGAGGATTAAATCCTTCAGAAGAGCTAAATCTAAAACCTGCAGAGAAAGTTATTTATTTTCTGTCTTATTTGAACTTGAGCTTTGGTTGTGCGGCCATGTTGTTCTAAACTTTGGTTGATTTTCCATTTTTAACTCATACTGAATCTACATCATGACTATTTACTGGTTATAAACGGCACTTCATGGTTTTTAGCCCTGTCTATGCACTGTTTTGTACACAGATTTGTTATTGTATACACAACTGAACACATATCTCATTAGCAACATTAACAAGAAACTTGCAGTAGGCTACTTCATTTTTCCTTTTTCTTTTTCTTTTACTTTCCTATTGCAGGATGGATTAGCCCTGAAACAACAAAAGCTCATCAGTCAAGAACCTGAAGGTTTTGTATTTCTGGCAGCCGCAGAGTTGTTCACATTCAGAATCATCACAGCATAAATATTTGATCTGATGACGATGACGTAATAATTAATTTGTGTCAAAGGAATTCATGTAAAACCCTTTCATAGTTTATATTTAACTTAAGCAAAATTACACAAATCTAAACTGTATATAAACACTTTAGAAAAACACCTCTTCTCAACATAAGCAACATATATCTATACTATAATAGGTTATGTTTGTAATGTGTGGTAACTTTGAATTCATGTATTTAGCAGGGGTGGAAATTTGATCAACACACACGCCACTGTGGCGGGTTGGCAATTTGAACAGAAAAGGTGTTATTTGTCCTCTTGACATATAGGGGGCAGCAATGTGCTCGAGTTGCTGCTGTTACGTCGAGCCCCGTTCCCCCATCAGATACGGTTCCCCTTGTGTCTCCGTAAATAATGACTTATCTATTAACAGAACTGTTTGGAGGGGCAAATATTTCTCATAAAAAAAAACAAAAAACATAATTTTTTTTAAAACTAAAATGTGCTAATAATATCATAATACAGAAGAATAAACACAGGTAAGGAGTTGTTGCTAAATTATTTTTGTCCTGTGTTTTAGAGGGGGAACCGATTATTTCAGACGGCTGAAATATTTGGTTTCCCCCTGGTAAGTTTTGCAAAAAGAGAACAAATGTCTCCAAATTCACAGGTCTTGTTGTCCGTGATGAGAGGAATAAACACAGTTAAGGACTTTTTGGTAAATTATTTATGTCCCATGTTTTAGAGGGGGAACCGATTATTTCAGACGGCTGAAATATTTGGTTTCCCCCTGGTAAGTTTTGCAAAAAGAGAACAAATGTCTCCAAATTCACAGGACTTGTTGTCCATGATGAGAGGAATAAACACAGTTAAAGACTTGTTGGTAAATTAACTAGTTGTTGGATAATTAATGATCTAAATAACATTCAACCCGGATGTTATTTTTTTTTACTAAATCAATGACGTCATGACGTCGGTCAGTGTGCGTTCGCGCTTACGGCCGGTGTTTTTACGATTTGTGCTACGTCGTCTATTTTGTCCACCAGCCACTATGGCTGGTGGACAAAATTTTTAATTTCCACCCCTGGTATTTAGTATTCTGCTCTTTGGAGGGCTGGTTTTCCTAAAATAAAGGAGAGGATCTTTGTGATGATTAGTTGGAGAGATAAGAATGTATGTGGGAAATCAACTGAATGAAAATGGTTGCAGCACATTATTATTTCCAGCAGGCTGACAGTATTAATCAGCCATAACATTATAGCTAAATGCCTCATTAAGAGGAGGAAGTGGCTGCCACTTTGGGAGAACAGTGTTGCGATGTGTGAGGTGTGATTGGACTGCAAAAATGGCAAATTTAATTTCTGTGGATGTCAGGGTTCATGTTTACCCCACAGAACACTTGATTCTTAAAAACCTTACCTTAACTATCAGTGGTCATAATGTTATGACTAAATTAGTGTATAATTTTAAGTACTTATCTTAAATATTCTATAAGATACCGTAGTCAATTAAAAAAAATCTAATTAGAATGAAAATTGTCCCTATTTACTCATAAGAATGCAGTAAATTGTCTGAAATGAAGACTCGTCAGAGATGTAGATAGGATTTATTTCACTTGAAGGAATAATCTTTGAATATTTTTTTCTCACTGTACACGGAGCTGGAATAACATGACACATTTCTGATTTCATTTAGGATTTACATGACACTACGATGCCACAAAATATAACTTTATGAACCACACAGTATAGACATCCAATTCACAATTTACAAAAAATAAAGAAACCAGATAAAATGCAGCTGAGAGCAGTGCATTGCAGATTGCATAAAGGTTACAACTATTAGAAATGCTTCAAGAAGCCTTCATAACTTCTTGTTTCAGCTCAGCATTTGTATTCCATAAAGTGCAAATAGAAGTAAAGCTTCATTAACTGTATTTTAAGAGACATCACAAAATCAGTGACTAAATGAAGGCAAGATCATTGCTAAAACTCTTTACAGAAGTCCTAGACAATAAAAAAGTGAAAAGTTTATTATATTATTTATGACTAATGAGATTCAAATCCTAGATGGGAACTGATGAAGTTCATAGCTTCAGGCGTGTTTTTCTTGATTAATATTTCTTTTAATTCGTAATGATTAAAAAACACGATTTTTGTTTTAAACAAGAAATAAATGTGATTGAGAAATATATGATCCAAGACAAAAGAATAACATTTAAGTAATTGTAATTCTTATGTGAATGCATTTATGAATGAAAATCAGCAATAAACATATGCAGAAATGTGTTGACCTCACAGGAGCTTCATTTCCGGGCAGGATAAATAATGAGCCACGCGGCAGCTGGGCTCGTTCTCTCACAGCAGCAATGAGATTGAAAGCAGACAAAGTAAGGAAACAATCAATTCTGTGTGGAGATGAGGGCCTCTGGTGGCAAAAGAGAGGACATTTATGGTGCCGTCCAACTTCAGGCAGGATGTCATGGTGACGTTGCAGCACTCCAGAACGCACGGAGGCTGTGTAGAGCCTTCGCAGGTGTTTTCTTCTTTGCAGTTAGCGCATCCTGCAGTCCACGTCACAGCTGAGTCCTTCATCTCCTTTTTGAGCTAAAAACACAATAATAAAAGGGGCAAAAAGTGATAAATTTTCTCTCCAGATGGTAAAAGTTTAAAGATAAAACAACACTTTAAAGTTTGCCTGATTTTTTTGTTTATTTTTTAAAAACAAATAGGGGAAGAAAACTATTAAAATTAGAGTTTTACCCTTCTTCCTCCTCTTATTACAATCTAGATTTTTATTATCATTAACTGGAACCGAGGCATAAGCATTGAAGCACCCTTATTACTTTTCAGCGTAGAATCTTTTGTCCTGTATTTTGTTGCATAACTTTGAAAAAAAAAAGGTGTGAATTACACACCAAAAAGTGCTGAAGCTTTATAGCTTAAACATGCTTCACAGTAGAAACATCAATCAAAGTTTAATGTTACAGAACGTTAAATGTTACATGCCTTACTTGGGACTTTGATATCTTTTACAGATTTTACACAATCGCGCTTCAAGTTTTATGTTTTTTACAGGTTTTTCAATAGAATGTTCAACTGACATTTGATGATGTCATGCTTTAACTGTTGTATTATCTAACAAACTCTTCTTACTCCAACAGCTCTTTTTGGTACATACAAATCGTACATTAAAATGTAAGCATTTTTGTCTTCTTTCACTCAATGTGTCTCACACCGCCACAGGATTTATTGTTCTCTCAAATCCCCTCAGAGTGCAGAGAGGGCATACCCAAACTTCCATAGACTTCAATTATATTTTATCTCAAATATTTCTCCTTAGAACTGGAAGTGAAGAATCTTAACTTGTCACATCTCCTGCACAAAACACTATAGAAACATTAGAATTTCCATGTAGGACTATCAGAGTCTTCTGCTGCTCAGGAATTTTTATGATCTGTCTTTTAGTTTTCACACAGTGACTGTTGGTTTGAGGCAACTTTTACGTTTTTGGCATTGCTTTATATCAATAATGGCATCAACCTCAAAGAATCTGTGGCATTTATTTTAAAGACATTTTGCTGGAAGTTTCACTTTTGGAACTTCTTACCTGGCAGTGCTGCTGTGAGGAGGAGCACGTTTCAGGAGCGTTATCCTTAAAAGCCTTGTAGCAAGTGTCACCACTGCAGGTGCCCTTCTTGCATTTGTTTCCCTGAAATGTGCAATACAAAAAAAAGTTGCAAATATCCTAATTAGCCTACGTTACTAGACAAACATTTAACTTGCCTGTAGTCTATTAATTTCAAATAAATTCTCAGAGGGTAATAAAAAGAGCATAAAAGGTAATAAATTTAATAATGGCTTCGCACCCATTTGACCGTTAACAAACCAAACACATTCAGCTTTTCAGTCTCTACCTTGTCCACAGTTGTTAAGGTCGTTGTGGAAGACGATTTGGTTGTGCTTGTTGTTGTCATAGGCACTAAAATTATGCAAGAAAAACATAAATCATTAATTAGTTTACACATAAAAGTAATCAATTTTATGTATAAATTAGAGAAAAACGAGTCACAAGAGTTAAAGAAAGCATGCATGATGAAATTAAACAGCTGAATATAAATATTCTTCTCACTTTTAGTTGTCATCATCATGGATGCAAAAGTGCCATTGAGGCATCCGGTGGAATTGCAGCAGTTCACAGAGCAGTTGATCTGAGAAGTGCTGTTGCAGCTTTCTGCACAAGAGGCGCTGCAGCTCACGTTGTACAGCATGCCCGCACACCTCATCAGCTTATACGTCACACAAGACACAACAAACATCCGAATGAAAATTCTACTTTCTAACAGACACAAGTTCCAGTTGCAGGGAAACAAATAGCCCTTTATAATGAATATAATTGTAGTTGTTATTCTTTAAAGGCATCTGTTTAACCTAATGGATTAAGAGGGTTTGTCTTGATTTATTTGTTTGCTTACCTGACAATACTTTGTGTCAACACACTCAGTGACGTTCTGACTGGTGTACATCGAGTAGCATTCAGAGTAGGAGCACATGAACGAAGGGCAACATAACTGTATCAGAGAGACGTCAAAGTTAAACAAAGATTATGAAAAATTAAAAAGGTAATGATGTTGTAACAAATGCAACAATATAATGCTCCAGAAAAGAATGACTTGCTGTATTCATTGAAGTAGCATTAGTCATTGTTACAGCCATGCCATCTGTGAAGAAGAAATAGATGTCATGGTTGGATAGAAAATTAAAAAAAAAACATATATAGTTATAATAATTATGATGAGAATATAAAACAGCAATAATTTGTTTTCACTGTCATGGAGAAACAAAGTTTGGTAAGAAACTGAAATGTTTTCTATGTGATGGAAAACAACAAACATACAGGAAGACGAAGCCATCATTGATGTTGTGGCACTTGAACTCATGGTGGAAGATGAACTCATTGTGCTTGAACCTGAAAATGAGGCAAAGTTTTGTCTGATTAAATTACATGAGGTGATGAGTCAGAAAAATGAGTAAGTGCCAGTGTTGGTGCTCTTGTTTTAGACGCTGAGGGGATTACTGGGCCTTCAGAAATTATTTCCAATGCTGTAGCAATGCCGTATTATAATCTGATAGAATGAGACTGTATGCATCAGGAATGAACAGGACTGAACTGAAATGTAAAATAGTTCACCCTTCATATACAGTGCCCTATAAAGACCTTTGTTATGAATCGGTATCATATTGTTAAACTGAACAAAATAGAATTCAATAAAAAAAATTCTAAGATATCATTAGTCAAATCAGAGGTAAAGACTTTTTTACAAACATCTATACAACACTGTATCTGTATGGTTCAAAGTTCTCTTTTGAAAACTTTTTCTTGAGCAGCTGAGAGACCCACTTCACGGCTGACATTAGTACAACTAGTTATTGTGTAATAACAAAGACTGCACTCCAAATTGGCACCTGCACATCCTTAAGCTCACTTTGAAGTGAAATGCAGCCCTCTCTAATATATATAATATATATATGTTTGTCCAATTATTTCAGGTCGAAGTGTTTGCTGTGAAATAAGTCTGTTGGTGTTGCATTTTGAGACTCGGTTTACGTTATGTTTTAAATTTTTTTATTGACAGTTTTTTTTCCTTCCTGCCTCACTTACCTCAACTCCAACCTGTTGACCCGACTCTTGCATAAAACAAATTATTCTGTCCAGTGAAGGTAACAAAGAGCCAGAAAAAGGGAAGATAGAGAATGCAGCACATTGCGCAATTTAATACAAACAAAAGAGAATTTAGAGGCAGATGTATTCAATTCTGACTGAAAAAAATGGGTATTCTTGCTTTGTTTACTGCACTAAAACACTTGTGAGACATTTGGGTGCTGTTGGGTACCATGCCTTTAGTTGTGCTCGTGAAGGCAGTGTTGGACGATGAGCCTCCGGAGGTGCTTGTGGCAGAAAGCGTGCTGCTGGATGTTGTGCCTTCAGAGGTGGATGTGAGAGACTGGGTGGTGCTTGGGTTTGAGCCTCCAGAGGTGGATGTGAGAGACTGGGTGGTGCTTGGGTTTGAGCCTCCAGTGGTGGATGTAAATGACTGGGTGTGGTTGGATGTAACAGTACCTCCATTAGTGGTGGAGACAGTGGAGTGAGCCATGGTGTTTGCTGTATGGCTGGTGTCCGTAACAGTAGAGGTCTGAGTGGTGGCCGACATTGAAGAAGAGCTAGAGGAAGTAGTTCCAGGTGAGGAAGTTGGTGGCGCAGTCGGAGACATGGTCGTTGTGGATGGGTCAATGGGTGAAACAATGATTGTTTGTTCTGTCACTAATAATCCTAATAAAAGGAGCTGCAGGATGCCTAGAAGCAGACAAAGAAAATGAACTCTCCTGGGCATTTGAAAAAAACTGAAAATATGGGTTTTGGTGTATGGGAAATAAAGAATTTTGTTGATCCAACTATTCTTTTATCTATCATCTGCCACCTCGACGGTTTCTGTGTTGACTATCAGCAGAATTTACTGTAGACAAACAGCTCAAACAGCTGCAGCTGATCCAGAACGCTGCTGCTCGTGTTCTCACTAAAACCGGGAAGATAGAGCACATAACACCAGTTTTAAAGTCCCTACACTGGCTCCCTGTAGCTCAAAGAATAAACTTTAAAATACTGTTGTTAGTTTATAAATCACTGAACGGTTTAGCACCACAATACATTAAAGATCTGTTATCGCTGTACCAACCGTCTAGACCCCTCAGATCTTCTGGTTCTGGACTGCTCTGCATCCCCAGAACCAGAACCAAACGAGGAGAAGCAGCTTTCAGTTTCTATGCACCACAAATTTGGAACAAACTTCCAGAAAACTGTAAAACAGCTGAAACACTGGGTGCCTTTAAATCTCAACTTAAAACCCACCTGTTTAGAGTAGCTTATGGCTAAATTAGGGTTAGTGTGGGTTTTTGATGTCTTCGATGTTTTCCTCTTTCTTACTGTTTATTCAATGTCACATGCTGTTTTTATTTTGTTTTTTAATTATGTAAAGCAGTCTTTTCATCGTGCATCAATATCCAATATATTGATCAATATATTTTATTTTGTTATCGGATTTAAAGTCTGACGTATGTTACCTACAAAGATAGTCTTTAATAAAAGACATCCCAGATTTGTCCTTTGGCTTAAAGGGGTTGCAAGAATACCCTAAAGGTTTGAGTGAAAATTCTAATTTAGTGCAGTTGACTAAACTGGATAATTAATATTGCATGTTTTTCCATCTGTGCCTTTAGGTAAAGGGAATGTTTGTCAAGTCTATCAAATACATTTGTACCATATTTGAAATTTTACAGATATTCAATGTGCCTTTTTAAGTTGGATAAATAGCCAGACAACTACAGGACATGAAGCTTGGTACACACTTTTATGGTCCCCACAGGATTACCTTTAATAATTGATAAAAAATGAATTAATAATTCAATAATAACCAGGAGATCTTTTTATCTTTCTTCTATTCATACCTTATATCAAAATGTCCTACTTTTAAGTAGTTATGACTAGAAGTTATGTCATCATTAGTGTTTACTGTACTTTTTGCACAATTCGAAATATAAAAAAATGCAAATATCCTAAGATCTTGTTTCTACACAAATAAATAAATCTAAATTATTGTGCTGAATATCATCTCATTATTACTGTAAACATGTTAGATATATGATCTTAGCATTTTTCCTGTAGAATTTGTCCCAATGTGCAGCCGGACAGGGCTGTTTGTGCGGCAGGAACTTTCTGGATTGTGGAAACATTCCAGCAGTTTATTTTTCTATCCCGTTTTCTTGTGGACCTGTCACGTTTTCTTCATTTCACAATCATTTAAATTCATACCCCAAAACTAGAGGTTATTGAGAATTATTTTTATTTTCTTTTGAAAAATAAAACTGAATTACCAGATGTGGTAAAAATAAGAGACTGGCTGATTTGAAACACAATGACTGAACATGCAAATAACCTACAACAGAGATTTTAAATGAAGAGATATAGACTCATACCTGTGTTCTTTGTAGAAGCCATTATTCCACTGGGAGAAACGTGGGCAGCTCTTTGTCCAGCCTATAATAACATACGAGCTATCAATCCTAAATAAACTTATGATGTACATGTTGCGTTTGAAATCCATTAAGCTGTACACATAACAAGTGCCTGACAGCAGAATAAACTAAGCAATAAAAAAACTAATTTATGTGATGACAAAAGGCCTAACTCCCGCTGTTGCCCTTAGTAATATGTTTTGTGAATAACAGCAATGCTCATTCATTGTAACCCACCCGTTCAGTTCTTTTCATCTGTGGCCATCTCTTTTTACAATCGTCTAAATATCCTGAGGAAACTGATATCATAATTGTTTGGTGGAGTCACAGAACAAGAAGCTTGTGAAAGTGAGCTTTAAAGTGGAAAAAAAACGTACGAAGAATGCCTGTGCAGAACAATTCTGACCATTAAAAAGGAACAAAACATGATGCAAACAGAATTGTATCACCCCATGAAGTAATTCTTGCTAAGATTAGTTCAGTGTTGGGCCACACAATTACATCTTAAATGTTTTGGTTCACAGTGGTTTGGCATTAAGTACAATTAAAATGTGTTTGTTCTTTAAGCAGTCCACTTGGGAGGCTGCTAGGCGGCATGGCTTGTTTTTTTCCTTTCTCCCCTGGATCCCATGAGCTCCTGTGGGTACTACACCCTGGAAACAAGGTACAACACTGGCCATTTTTGGCTTCCATGCCAACAAGCGATGCCTCATGTTTCAAACAAATTGTGAAGATTTCCTGTTAACCCTCCTGAAGCCATCAAAAGAGAAAGAGAGACGAAGAGAGGTGGAGAAGCTCTTATAACTTTGGCTCAATTTGACCTGAAGGCCATGAGAGGATTAAATAAAGTTTTGAGAAACACAATTGCTTAAGAAGATGTTTCAGAAATGAGGTAAATACCACAAAAAGAACATATAACATTAATGTTCAATTAATTTGTCATCAAATTCCTAAAGATTAGGAGGTTTTAAGTAGAAGAAAATATTTAAAGACTAGAAAAACTTCTGTGACAAAAATGCAGAAATAATTCTTGGAATTACTGAAAACAAAATCACTCATTTTTAAAAATACAGGCTAACTGTTAGGAGGTTGCATACAATTTGCTTTTTCAACTTTTTGCATTAAAATTGCATTGTATTCTCACAGTGATGTTGCTGTTACCGGCATTGTTTTGCTCAGCTTAAACTGCAAGATTCATCCCCTTAAGATAAAGAAAGTTCACTCACCTGTGGCCCGTTGTGCAGGTTCTTTCTCTGTTTCTCTGGGGTTCCCTTTCTCTGTTGCTCTCCGTCACCTTCCTCCTTTGCTTCCTGCTGACAGCCCTCTAATGTAACAAGTGGAAACTCTCATCTGCAGCAGGAGTGAAGAGGAGGGGACTGTAGAGGCCTGCTGGGTGGGTCTTAAGGACCATGTGGTCATGGTTACAGGTGAAAACTTTTCGGGAGGGGATTTCCACAATGAGGAGCACTAAAGATGATAACCACTGTGAAAAATGAGCTCACTATAACTAGTTACATGTTTATTAGGATCTAAATCTGCTCCGCTAGATGGATTTATCCACTTATTCTTTGCAGTTGCAGCACTGATAGAGTAAAAGTGTTTCTTTCGTCTTTGTTGTTTTTTTCCCCTCCTCCCAATCAGATTTTGTTTGCTACAACCTACCTGAGTATTTTCATCCTAAAGGAAGATATAACTTTACAGCATTCAGTGTTACGTTGCTTTAATAAGTGTTAGCTGAAACCACACAGTTAGCAATTAAAGATTTACTAAAATAACTCAGTGGATTAAACTTCAGGCAAGTCTGTAAGAGCACAGGTGAGATTTCAGATTCCTGTAGCGTGATTGTATAGGGACACTCCTGGTTTCTGTCGAACACAATGTGAAATTAGACCCTCTGTGTGTGTGTGTGTGTGAGCGAGAGAGCCATAAAGCACCTGAACACAACAAATACCTCTTTGTTGCCTAAAGAAAGTAGAATTCTTGGGCTCAACACCAAACGAACTTTCGCAATTCAGATGACAGAGAGGCTCTTCCTTCTTTCATCAGCAGCTTGATACGTGTTAAGGAATGAAAAAAAATTAGCTGGTGGGATTGTGGATTATTTCAAAAATTTGATTTAAATCTCTCAGTGTTTAGAACTGTATTTTATAAGTTGTTTTGCTGCACACCATTTACTAGTATTCTTTGACTATTTTGACAAAAAATGTTTTAGTGATGCAAAAACACAAATATAAATGCTATCTGCAGACTATGCAAGGCCCAACTTTCCAAAGGGCTTACAGGGCATTAGTTTAGGGCCCCAAGATTTAGGAGCCTTCAAAATAGTATTATAGCTTTTAATGAATTAATATTTTTCAAATGTCTTATTTACCTAATTCCCAGTCAAGCAAACTAACAACACAGGAAAGAATTTTACTTTGTTGAAGCCTACGCTGATAAACAACTGTTTTCTACTGGGACTTTGATGGGTTCCTGCATAGTTTGGTACAGATTTTTAACAGTTTTAAAGTCAGTTCAGTACTACAGTTTTACTCTGTGTAACTCTGAGCCATAATGCTTTGTAAATATTCCTGTTTATTTGCACTTAGTGTCAAGTTTTGACATTGGTGTGATGTGCATTAAAATAAGTTGGTGAATCTCACTGAGCTGCGTCATCCCTAAACACTTTCTATTAACTCATCAATCACACAAAGTTGTGTAAAAATGGACATAATTTTAGGTAATTATGAAATTTCTTAGGCGTGGTCAATCCACCTGTATCAATTCAAGAACTATTTGTTTATTATGGAATAAAAAGAAATAAATTCAAGTTCAAAGCAAAGCTGAAAATATTTTTGATACTCAACAATCCACCATGAGATAAACTCTGATCGACACTCTGATAAACATTATATTCCTAAAGGCCATGACTCTGGCTTATCGAAGAAATGTGACCAAATAAAAGGTTTTAGCTTGAACAGAACAATTTTTTTTTACAATAAATGTCTGGATATATATGAATTAAATCTATTCTTTAATCTGAGTGTTAAAAATTGTGTGGGCACAAGTGATAATTACTACTATTTAAATATATCACACATCATTTATTCACACAGAATGCCCAGAAAACAAACACTGTCTGATGGCCGGAAACTAAAAACCTCATTGTCAAATGACTGCCTGTGATGAGTGTAATTAATGATAAATATTTATTTCAAAGCTTGGAACAAAACGTTGTTTGCGTGTTTGCCCTCATATCCAGTGTGTGTATATGTGTGTGCGTGTGTATGAGGACATGACCCACAACTTGAGATGACTGTTTTTCTTTGGATCTGAATGAAGGCGTTATTTACATAGACCTTAAAATTATACGTCTTTTCACAGAGGATATAGTCTTTTGTCTCAGATTTCGTCTGCATGTGAACAGCTGTACTGTCACAGGAACAGAAAATTCATAAACAAAAGAAGTTCTTTTCTTTTGTTTTCCAAGAATGAGCTAAATTAAACTGCGGTTGGGGGAACAAACACAACTAAATGATCCAATTTCTTACCCTCATCAACCTGAGAAACATATTAAAAGTAAATAAGGTATTGATGGTGGGAAGAGTAGATAAATGACAAGAAGGTTTAGATTATTCTCAGTGGTAAAACTGTAATTTTCTATAATACAAGAGTTAATTTTTGGATTTAAAGCTGAATTCATACATTTATCTGTATATATTTCTGTGATTAATAAAAGTTTAAGTTACAGCTTCCTTTTTCTGTTTGAAATTTCTGTCCCAAAATAAACCGTTTTAGCTTAAAAAAAAGCAACCTTATCTTAAACCAGTGAATATCTTTGCTTCATATTGTAACACTGTTAGTTTTATAGTGTGACTAACTGAACATGAGTCATTTAGAGAATGAATTTACTTGAAAACCATTTTTCAGACTAACAACATACACACATACATATGTACACATACACCAATAAATAGTCTTTTATTTCTTTATGTATTTATTTTTCTGCTCATTGACCCATGGCCTGAATAGTAAATATCCAGTGACTGTTGGAGGGAGCTGAAAACAAAATTACTTTTTAAATTAACTGCCTTAATATTATGATAAAAAATATATATAATTTTTTTAAATTTTGTAATCATGTATATGTCTAGTTGAAAGACTAAAGGTACTATTGTCAGTTCTCTTTCTTTTGTTGCTTATGTGTAAATTAAAGCCAAATGTCTGTAAAATGAATGTTTGGAGTTTTAATATTTTTTTAAAAAACAATAATGAGAAGCTGTTACGTTAAAAAATTATGTAATATAATCAATATAACTTTACCTTTACATGTAGTTTTATCTCATCAAGCATTTTTTTTAAAGAAAAAGTTGATTAAACAGACATTATTTGGAGACAGTATGTGAAGGCTCAGTCAAAGTGTTTATATACAGTGTAAAGCTCAGCAGACCAAATTAAACAGCCTGTCTGCAACCGGACTGTGTAATTGCTTGACTAAGAAGATTAGTCAAGATTTAGCTACCTGGCAGTCATTGAGTGCTGTTCACGCAGAGCTGGCGCCTTAGCAACAGGTCAGCGCACCACGTTAACATTCATCAAAAACTAGGACGGAGGCTCAGTGATCAGAAATGGGAGGAATTATTTATTCCTGAAATCATATGGGAGATTTCTCCCATCCTACAGATAAGCCACTGCAGGAAAAGGTCAGTGCCCTCTGGGTTTAACAGCACTATATGTGTATTAGCTTTTAGCTTGACAGTCAAGTAGCATAACCAAATTTTTAGCTGTCTACTGTTGATTATTTATTCATCTCACAAAAGTCACAAATGCTCAACTGTATAATAGTATATTATGTACATTTTTATTCCTGTTCGAGCTGCAGTAGATGAACACATTTGATTGTTCTTTGTCTGACTGGGATAGCACAATGTGACCGGATAATGCTCCAACATGACAGCATACATGCTACAGACTCTGTTTACATGGACATACAGGGGGATTCTCTGCACCTGCAGGTTTCTTTGGGTGAGTGTATCATTTGCAAAAAGAAACAAAAAAAAAAGTTATCTTATTTTTTACATTGTGATGACTTGTAATGACAGATCCTGACAAAGGTTGGAATGCATGGTGTTTCTGTTCTTTTGGAATGCAGATTTGCCCGTACAATGCCATTAAATTCTTACCAAGGCAAAAATACATAACAGAGGAGAAAAGCAGACCAGTTAAACGACTTAAGGGTGAGGCTCTCAAAAAAACCAAAGGCTTTAAAATACAAAAACTAAAAAACAAACAATAACAACAAAAAAAAAATCTGTCTGTAAAACTGTATCAGGATTAAGAAGCTAAATAGATTATCTTGTTTATTTTTGGTATTTAACAGCTTCTGAAAATAAAGCGACTGCCGCCATCCCAGGGAGCCCTGACCGTGTGAACGTACTTAATAAAAGACTGACCAAAACCGAGAGAGAAATCCTGTCCCTCAAGACCAGGATTACCTGTGAGAGAGCATCATGGGAAATGAGATTTTCTGAGCTGCAAAGACAACAGGAAGAGTTACGTAATCAGGTGTGCTTCTGAAAGTGTGTGTGGGTGTCGTTGACAACATGTCTGTGACTCTGATAATCAACTCTGGCCTTACTCTCCTCAGTTAGTCTCTGATGCTGGAGCGTTGGGGAAAGTGGGTGCTTGTGACGTCCAGGGAGAGTCAGAAGTGGACAATGGAGAGATGTTTGATGGATGTGCAGGTAAATGTTGGTCAAATAATCTATGGCAGTGAATTGAAACATTTTTATTCAATGACAAAGCCACTCTCTGATGAACAGGTGGTTTTCACAAACACAGAAGGTCCAAAGTGTCATTAAGAAGTGACAGCTTTTCGTGCAGTTTGTCAGGAAGCCAAGCATCCCTGTCATCCCCCCTGAGCTCCAGACCGGCCTCCTCTTTGTCTTCAGTCTACAGGTACTGAAAGTGAAACTCTGCATGTAGTTAGAAAAGGTGTTTGACACAATTTATTAACAAATTTGAAGAAAACATGACTTTTTCAGTTTATCTTGGCACAAAGACTGGAAAGAAGGGGAGACAATTAGCAGGATTTTGTCCATCAACACAGTCAATCTACGAGGCAGTAAAAACTGTAGAGTTAAAAACAACCTAATTTGTAACCCAGTGCTGGGTCAAATTTGGTCCTAGCCAACCCTGGGTAATTTTAACTCCAAAAGATTGGGTTATCAGTTTGGCCCAACTTGCTGAGTTAAGTTTTCTACCCAAAAATGTGTATAAAATGACTAATTTGTTATTAGATACTAGTGGAAAGGTAATTTTATAAGAGTTGTACAGATTTCCATTTGTTTCTAAAGCGTATTATGACTGAAACCATAGGAAAACAAGTACAGTATCTCACAAACCTTTTACACCGTGTTTCACAGATTTTATACTCTTTACAACACCAACAATATAGGTATATATTTTATAATATTTATATAAAAAAACCCTTCACAGAATATGTGGTTCTTAATAAGTTGATTATAGTTATGTAGAATCAATCAAAAACAACACGATCTTTGCTGTATTACTAAATATTTGTTTTTCCCAAGTGGGCAGTCACGGAGATCATCTCATGGACCTCATCGGGTTTTTGTTCCTCACTCACCTATGGACTTGCAACTGGGCCACCGGGTGAGGATCATGCTGCCATCTGGGAGGATC
Source organism: Kryptolebias marmoratus (assembly GCF_001649575.2). Lineage (NCBI taxonomy): Eukaryota > Metazoa > Chordata > Actinopteri > Cyprinodontiformes > Rivulidae > Kryptolebias > Kryptolebias marmoratus. The sequence goes on along the minus strand of NC_051445.1, from coordinate 7,554,183 downwards.
AGCACAGGAACAGTTCGATTCCTGGGGCACCTGCAGGGGGAGGCAGATCTCCACCTCGGAGTGGAGCTGCAGAGTCCTGATGCAGCTCTGTGTGACGGCAGCCACAGAGGGCAGAGCTACTTTCAATGGTAACTGCTTTCATTTTCCAACAGATCACATTATTTATGCGCCTGAGGATGAATGATGATGATGAGAAGGTTTATGTGGCGTTGTGGTCAGATGGAAGTATTTCAGCATTTCACTATATTTTCATGTCTTTTCTTGTCTAAATTTGCTGTTCTTTTATTCTTAAATACCAGCAGTTTTAAAAACCCACATTAGTTCATTTCCCAAAAACAGTACAAGAAAAAGTGCCTTCACACACAGAGTACTTCACAGACTTGCTGAGCTGATTTTGCAAATTTCAAGCCTGTTCAACAGGTTCAAATGACTTCATTAAAAAGGTGAGGCACGAGCCTGCCTGACTGAAATAACTATATAAAAAGGTTCAAATGTAGCAGTGAAGTGGTGAAAGTGTGTACATGTAAATAGCTGCTTTTTTAAAAAAACAATCTAGTCATTTTTTTATACTGAATCTGTGTTTGTGTCTTTGCAGCAAAGCTGGATATGGTGTCTTTGTGCCGTTCCACAAACTACTGATGGCCTGGGAATAAAAATGTGTATCAGGAAAAGTTTCTCACAAATGTGTTCATCTCGTTGTAACAATTAAGAATATAAATATGCCATTGGGAATCAATTTTGAAGTCAATTTTATTTCTGTAGATCTTTTCAAGGCTTCTGAGCTCAACTTTGGGAACCACTGGTCTAAACCAGTTGAGGTATAAGACGTGTATTATTCTCTTCAAATGTTTGACTAATTAAATCCTGAATGAGTAAACCCGGAGTAAAAGTCACCTCATTACATCAACACACTCTGTAAACGCAGCATACATGAAAGTGAAGTTTTCTGACTGGTCAACTGTGACACTTTTACGCTGACAGTTTAAGTCCATAGGAGTGACTAAACCACCTTGCCAACTTCAGCAGGTGAAGCCTCGTTTGTCACAGATGTTATGACAAGCTGACATAATATGAAAGAGTTGTTAATTAACGCACAAAAGGATTAAGACTTTTATAAAAAAAAAAAATGCAACAAAAATTTTAAAATGCTTCCATTCAGTCAGTGCTGCTTTGATGATAAGTTCACGTGACAGCTTGCCCTGATAACACACATGCTATTTTAGCTTCATCTGGGCGGTTTGCATAACTCACATTTTTGAAATAGTCAAAACAGGCATGAGTCAGAAGCAGGAATAAGGTTCACAAGGTTCAGCCATAACAATTCTTAATGCATGACCACATGCAAGAATCACTGAGGAAAAACAGGTTATGCCTTTTTTTTTGTTTTTTGTGCATCCTTTAAACGAGGTGCAAAGAATTGCAAAGATGTGACGTTATTTTTCTATTTAGTTGCTTTTTGTTTGTGCGAGTTTGCTCGCTGTGGCAACCCCTGAAGAAGGGAGCAGCTGAAAGAACTTACCTCGTTGTTTTTGAAAACAAAGTCTACATGATAACCTTTTTTAAGCTTGACCAGAAGATATCAGTTGTCCGTTTTGGTAAAAAAAAATATATAAATCCTTTCTAATATGACAAAATGACGATCTTGAAATTCCAAACAATATGCTAAAACATCATAAAAGTCTTTATAAACCTGTTTGTTAGTTATTAAAAAAGAACTGCTTTTGCAAGGACCCTAAAAGTAATTTAATAGTAACATAATAGTCTTTCAAACTCTATATAAATTCTAATCTCACTATCATACAGTAAGAATGATTCAATAATACAAATCTGTATGATTTTGAGAACTAAATTCCATATTTTATTGTCATTTTTAACTCATACAGTCACTTATATGCAGTGCTTACATAATTTAGGTTTATTTACAAGTGTTAGTTCCATGAAAATGACACACATTTACAGGAAATGATGCACATTTAGATGCACACGTAATTTGTATTTTATTTAAAGGCTTTTTGTTTCTTAAAAATGATGCACATTTACAGTAAATGCAAGATGGCACACTAGGTAATTCCCTTTCGCTACAGAAGAAGGTTGTCCATGAGGTCAGTTCCTTAACAAAATCAGGAATGCACATAAACAAAAGATAATACTGGACAAGCAGGCTATTACGGAGAACTAAAATGAAAGTAAAAGAATAATAAAAAAAAATTCTTACTGCGCAAGAACTTAAAGATAACACTTGATGCAATGTGCATCAACAGTCAAAACTCCAGAATCTCAGTCATCTTTGGTCCAGAGGCCCTTTTCATCCAAAATATGGACAACAAGATTACATTTGACTTTAATGTCATACAAAATAACTCAGCACTGACTGGCTAAACTGTTTATAAATAGAATGGCACATTTCAGCTGATTCGTTTCAAATTCTCCCCTTGTGACAGGAGGTTTAAAATCTTCGAGTCATTTTCTGTTCACAGTGACAAAAAAGATCACCTTTAACTCTAACGTGAGTTATTTCTCAATTGAAGAAGACAGAAAAAGTAATCAGAATATCATTCCCTGGGCTTTCATTTGAAGTATCTTTGCAGCCAAAGTTTCAGCATCCATCACCTGTGGGTACATCTCCATCACCCTATCCACCTGATGCGGTTTGAAGATGGCTTGCAGTATCTTGCGCAGTTCTGACCTTTGTGGGTCAAATGCAGCAGAAGGTGGCGGTTGGTGCTGGGTCCAGGTTTGGTACGGCTGACCCTTGTAGGAGTGGCAGGAGCTGTGTGGGTGTGAGGACTGGACCATAGAGGGAAGGTTAGATGTTGCATTGGCTTGGGGCAGCCCCTGAAAGGGATCTGACCAGTAATTATGATGAAGATGAGGGCCTCTGCTATTGTGGAAAAGGCTAGTAGGAAGGCTGTGCTGATGGGGCACACTGGGTGGGATCATGTGAGGAATGTATGGGTCATAGATGGGTTGACTCTTGCGGTCAACCTTTTCTTGATGTTGCTGCTGACGATGGGAACAGCACCTATATGGCTGGTGGGTATTATTATCTTTTAGAGGCACTGAGGCATGTTGGGCTCCAGTGCTCTGATGCTGGGGCCTGAGTGTGTGGGAGCTGCTGAGGGACTGTGATATGTCAGAGTAGGGGGTGTCAAAAGAACCAAAGCCAGAATCCAGATACTCATGAGGCATGTTGGCATAATAATAATTTGACATGAAGGGCAGCCCAGGATACTCTTTCTGACACTGGCCTCCTGTTACAGTAGACGGCATATGGTTTGGGCTTTGTCTAAAGTCCTCCCAGTACAGTAGTTTATTTTCACTAATCTGACCAGGAAGTGGGGAACTCTGCTGATCTTGAGGGACATGTGTATCTCTAGGATGGACACAGGCATTATGAGCAGGCTGAGGATCAGATTTAAGCTGCCTGGCCTGTAATCTTGGGTTTTTCTCTTCTTTTGCAGTAGAAATCTGTGCTTTCTCTCTCAGCTCATCAGCCAGGGACAAATAGGACTGGTTTGCACGCTCAGGATGGTAGAACTTACATTTGACGCCATAAGTGCACTTTTTATCTGAAGAAAAAAAACACGGTCACGTTATTTAAAAGCCATCTCATTTGAGTTCTGAATTCTTATTTTGCGCAAAAGCTAAAACTGCAGATTAAAAATAAGCTGCAGTAACAAGTTACACTTCCTCATCTTTGTGCTGATTGTTTCTTACCATATGGACAGAGTGGCTTCTTCTGCTCCATAGGCAGAGGGTTTTTAATAAGAAAGTTGTCAAGGTTAGGCCCATGGCGACCCAGAGGATCATCTGGGGGCATAAACCTAGAAAAAACAAGGATTACAAATTGTATAAAATAAGGAAAAAAAAAAGGCTTGGCATAATTCCAAGAACTCAGGTGTGTGTGTTTCCATGTCGTCGGAACATTTCCTCTGAAACCTCATCAAGCAGCTTTATTGGAAACAAGATGTGGCACGTAATGCTTACTTGTCATTCACAAATGAAAACATGAGGAGCCGCTCCTCAATGCATTTCTTCCACTCGGGTCTTTCCACTTGGAGATCACGGTAGGTGTCATTGGACACGATCACGCCGTCTGACTCAGATGCCAACTTGACGATAAAGCGGTCATCATAGCAAACCACTCGCTTGCCCCCGACGCGGCGTGATGGAGTGAAGGCAAGTAAATGTCTTTTTTCAAGCTCCAGCAGAATGTGTTGATCTGAAGGTACAAACAATTAAGAGCCAGATAACTATGGAGAAATACCACGACAAAGCCATTTACTGTGGATTTACCTGCCAATCAGCCAATACAATAATCAATAAAAGTCAGAAAAAAAAATGATTTAAAAAATGCTACAAGCTTTTTCACAAAGACTGATTATTTACAGAAAACAAAAGCTGACACCATTTCTATGTCTATGCATAATATATCCCATTGCTTTACGTTTATGGCTGTGGATCAGTGATTAGAGCAGTTGTTCTCCAACAAGACAGCTGGAGGTCCAATTCCACCAGTATGTCACATGTTGAAGTGTTCTTGGGCAAGACACTGAACCCCTCATTGCCTCTGATGTGTGCCCCATTTGTGTATAAATGTAATCTAAAGCACTGATTAGACTCTATAGAATGATTTATTCAGATTAGCTTTGTAGAGATGTAGTATAGTGCTGTATGAATGTATGTGTGGATGGGGAAATGAGAGCCCAGATTGTGTTGTAAAGTGCTTTGAGTGGCCTGATTGGCTAAAAAGGCACTATATAAATACAGTCCATTTACCACGTGGTGTCGCTTTTTAAACTGAGGGTTTTTTTATTTTGAGTGACTGTTTTACTTGACTTTTGTTTTAAATGTTTGTTTAAAACTGCAGCAAACAAGATACAGTGGTAAAGAAAAAAAATATATCTGAAGTTCCTGATGGGACTTTCCCAGAAGTGGCCACTGGCTTATTTTTACTTCCTTATTCAGGAACTGAAAATAGATCATTTGGATCGCTCCACCCAGGCTGTACAGATACTGAACCATGAGAAATGCAAGGTGTTGCAAGTCTCCAGAGACTACTTTGATCTTATATAGCTCAAAGATAGGAGGCTATTATAAAAATCTGAATTATATAACTCAGCTGTTAGAAGTGCAGATGTATTTATTGATTACTGTTTTTGGTGATTTCTGCAAACAAATTCTCCTTAAAATAATACCTCTCTTTACCTTTAAGTTATGTTTATGTGTTTCCCATGTATGTAGAAGCTTTGTGACTGAAATGTCTTAGAACTGCACAAATCACTGACAGATAGATAAAAGATAAGCCAATGGCTACATTTAGAACACCTTCAAGTTAGGATCATATTCAAATAATAAAAAAAACTTTTTAACCACATATCTTATCAAATGTTTTTTTTTTTAAACAACACTTTTGCAGCTTTATGGGATAGTTACATACCGTCTATTTCTAGGCTAGAACAAGTCTTCTAATTAAAGCTAAAGATTACAGATAAGTTCTGTGCTTTTTTTCTTCTTATCTGACTCAACATAACAAGTCAAAACACTTGTTGAAACCTGTCCAGGCCCCAAACCAGACTCCAATATACTCTTGTTATTATTATTATTTTTTAACTACACCTGCAAGGCTTTTTATTCAGAGGATAATACACAATGCTTAAAATATTTGGTGGTTAATTTTATTCACACATACTGGAAACAGGTCTACCTCCTCAATTCCAGTATTTCGACTTGTACTTGTAATCTGCTTGTCAGCCTTTCTGGCTCAAGGATGTGACAGCAAAAGTCAGGGATAACAGATGAGTTCAAGGAAACCACACCCTGCATTTGCAATTCCCTGTTTCTGTAAAAGCGGGGCCTTTGGTTTCTTCTTACAAAAACAACTTAGGTATGTTTAACCCTCCCATGGCCTACGGGTCAAATTGACCTGAAGCTACCGGGCTTCTCGACTTCTCTCCATCTCTCTCTCTTCTGAGGGCTTTCAGGAGGGTTAAGAAGCTAAAACTCCCTCCAGCTCTACCTGATAGAAACCACCTGCCTGTTTCACCTCTCAGCTTTCCTCACCTGTCAGGGGGGCATCGGCTTTGGGCTGCTCTTTGCGCCAAGAGGGAACAAACACAGTGATGCTTTCATGACCTCTGTCCAGGAAGAAGTCCACTGCCAGCTGTATGCCCCGACATGAAAACACTTCCTTGTTGCCGTGACTGTAAAAGAAAAAGGGCGTGGGGGAAGAGATCAGTAAAAATAATATCTGAACAAAAAAAAAATACATGAAAGGGAAGCAGCAGAAATTCAGTTGCTCTGTGTAAACACTAGATGCCTTTAAATGTTTCCATTAAGGGGACTTTTGCTATGCTTATTACGCAAGGTGAACATTAATAAAACACTCCATATCTAATAAAAGGCTGAGATCTTGAATTTGCATGTTGTATCAAGGACATTTGTTAAAACATGCTCAGACAGTGTGGTTAACAATCACGAGGGTGTCAAGAAACTCAACCATTGATGTAAATGAAAACAGAGTCAGAGTCATATGATGATGACAATGACTGACATTTAAATACGTAGCTGTGTTGAAGGTCAAATAGATATGAAACAAAAAATGAATTAGGTTTTCAGTTGATGATTTCAATGTCAAGAAAGAAAAATTTATCATAAGGATTACCTCATGGCAACATTGCTGCCATCGATGACAATAGGCCTCAGCTCTAAGTCAGGAGCCTTTTGGTTTCCGAGTGGTGGCGTCATTCTGCAGGAACCAAGATCCCAACTGGAAGGCAGCGCCGAGTCTTTTGGGACTGAGATGTTCTCATCGAAGTCAGGAAAGCTCTGTGACACTTTGGTTCTGTTCCTAACCAGCTTGCCAAGCACTGTGTTGGTGTCAGTGTTTAGGCCCAGTTTCTTCAAAGCAGCCTTCACCTCTTTTGTTGAATAACCAAGTTTCCTGAAGAAGTCGATTCTGAGCTGGAGATCTTCACTTTCTGAGTCAGCGCTATTAGTGGGGTTCATCCTGAACATGTGTTACAGCTGCTTTCAATGTGATTCTCATCCACTGGCTGAAGAAAAAAAGAAATTTGATTAGATATGTTATGAATAGTTTATTTTGGAGGGACATAATAATATTCAACAATGCTGAGAAAGTAAATTAGTTCTAACAAATTTGTTCCAACTTGTCACTGAAACTGTAGAATGTTTTCAACAGATAAAATTAAAAAGTATAGAGAGTAATAACATTCTTTACTAATTTAATTGGACTTAAATTTCCACTATGTTTGGTTTAAATTTACTTCTACATCAATAACCATATAAGTCATACATTATGTGAATACATAAATAAATTAGTTTATGTGACTAATAGAGATAGATTAATACTTAAATACTTAATATTGGTCACTTAAAAAAAGACAATAGACCAAACCAGTGAATACTTGACCAAATACCAAGTAGCAGCTGCTACAAACAGTCCACGATTGAGTTTTTTAAGGTGAGAATGTTCTTAAATGTATTATTTTGATGTCTGCCCGCTCTTTTAATGCTGTGGTTCTCAACTGTTCTGGCTTTGGGAGCCACCATCACCCGTTAATAACATCTGTGATCTAAACCGAGGAAAACTTTCAACTTCTCAAATCTATTGAATGAAAAGAACCGAAAACAGTAGAATAGAATATCACAGTATGCCAGGAATAAATAAATAAATAAAATAAAATTTGGGTGTAATGATAAACCAAAACAGCCAGCAAGGGGCAATGTCATAGAAGGAAATATTCCCTTTTATGCTCAGTTAGCTACATTTTAATAAAACCAAAACGCTTCACTTCAGTAACTTCTAACTTTAAAAAAAAACAAACAAACAAACTCAGCAGCACTTTCAAGCATGAAATAAAAAGTTAAACTACTGAGAAGTAGGTTTAAAAAAAACTCAAAATATGTAGCTTTAGTTGAATATATAATATGTGTTGTAAATTGGCCATTTGCTGCCCTGATTTGTAAAGATTGGCATCAGCCACAGAAACACTCGTTGGTTGACCTTTACTAAGTAAGCACCTTTCTGTGGCCTTATTTTTAGGTGTTTCCAGTTTTTGTATGATGAATACAACACAATTGGATTTATTTGTAACTGCAAAGATAACTTGATGAATGTCTTCAGCCAAAAAAATAAATAAAACTGCTGTTCAAAATTGTTTGTAGCTGACTGTCAAAACTTCCAGGAAGAAGTGGTTCTTCTCGTAAGTCTGAAATGACAATTTGCTTCTTTCCCTGTCTTACCTTAAACACACGGCGACGTTTGAAATTTGAACATCCTGGGTTTAACAGCAAATAGGCCAACATTTCTTAAGTTTCTGTCATATTCTGGGTTGACATTGTCTTAGCAGCCAAACTGATCAGTTATTGAAGTCATTATCTGACACAATGAACAGCAATAAAACAACTGCACCTATGAAAGCCGTTAGTTATGAAAATAGTTTTTGACAAAAGTTATTTTTTTCTTGGTTTTACAGTATTATTACAGAAGTTGGAAATAGACAGCAGCTCCAAAATCAATATTAGCCCTGTTTATGTCAACAGAGTGCTGTTTCCCATTAAATGTTATAATCAGGATCCGATGGAAATTACCTGGACACAAACCAGGTAGGCTGTTACAGAGCATGCGCAAAAATCATTTGCCTTTATTCAGCTTTCTGTGCTTATAACTAAAAACTAAAAAAAGCCACTCAACATATTAGACAGAGAAGTGTTTTGTGGACCCATGACTCCGTCTCAGGTAGGAAAAAGCCTCCGGGGAGCCCGTGTTCACCTTCAGACAGGTGAAGGCACAAAAAGCCACGTAGGAAACGTTTCAGCCGCTGCCCGTCAGGCGGGCCGACAAGTCTCAGCAAAGAGGGGAACAAATGACCACTTACCCGCTCCGTTCGTGTCTCCGAGCTCCATTTATTAAAGTACTTTACCTAAAGTGAGACCTGTGAATGTTTCCAAGTACAGGAAAGTCTGACTGGCTTTACGCACCGCCCATTAAAAAAGGATTTCTCCCCCTTTTCTCTTCCTGCACACGGAGGCATGCACAGTCATGCACACATTTGCATAGAAGACAGGGGAGTAAGTTTTCCTTCAGCTTCCAGTCAGTCACACTGAGTGCTGTCAGTCTCAAGATCTCTTCCCCATTTCTGTTTCCCCCTGCAGTTCATTAACTGCAGTTCCAAGGAAATAAACCCGACCTTTGCTATACGGAATTATTTACTCAGCACGTGTACAAACAGCTTATCCTGAGTTGAAAAAAAACGAGCTGAAAATGTTATTATGCATGTTTTAGAATGAGAAGAGACAGTGTTTAATAAGTGCTTTCATTTCATAAGCTGAGTGGATCAGAACGTGAATTTCATTCATATTTGCAGACTTTTTAATGATTTTTTTTTTCATTATGTCAAATAATTAGCAAAGAAACACTTTCAAGAGGGAGGTTACGCTCATATATTTGAATAAAAACGAATATGGTGATATAAAATTCATTTTCCTCATGGGTCAAAGCCAGGTGTTTTCTTGTAAAAGAGAGGCCAAACACAGCCACGCTGAATTCGTTTAAAAGTGTTACGTAATGTTTCCATGCAAAACTTCTTATCCATTAACGCCATCACTCAGCTGCTCATGTGACAGTAAAGTATGATAAGATTTTAGTGACAAATCATTCACTGACCTTTTTTTGGAAATGAAATTTTATGCGTTTGCAATTTAAATCACTGCTAGATTTTCCTAATCACAATTTAAGATTGTTTTAATAAACTCACTCTCATTACATTACACTTAAAATTCACTTCAGTGATGTAATAGATATGAAACAAGTAAATTTCTAAAGGCATTTTGAAAGGTGCCAGTGAAGCTACTACTCAAAATTCTAACCCAATGTTGTAATAATCTAAGCTAATAAAAACATACCTACATTTTTTATGTGTAAACTATATACAAAAGACCCTTTCACTTCTAGTTTTGAAGAAAATATTTGAGCTAAAACATAACTGAAGTCTAAGGAAACTTGAATTTGCACTTTCTGGATTCTGACTGGATTTGAGAGAAAACTGTGGGTTTTATAGCAGTGAGAGCTAAACTGAGTAAAAGAATACAAAAGTGCTTACATATTAATGTATAATTTGCATATGTACCAAAAAGAGCTGCATGAGTTTGTTTGTAGCATAGTAAAATGGTGCTTCAGGCTTTTTTTTTACAAGTCACACCAATAAAATAACTGATATCAATTGACTTTTTATAAGTTACAAGTAAGTTTATAAACAAATAAATACTTCTAAATATATAGTTATAAGACAAAATAGGGGTCTATTATGAAAACTGCAAATAAATTATTGTCATAAATATTTCTACAGTAGGACTTCTGTGTTTTGGCCACTAGATGTCACCCTCGCTTCATGATATCCCACACTGTAAAATCTGTGCTTTCACCATGGAGAACATGGACGGACAGTGGCGGCCTGGCAGGGCTTGTGGTTTCAGAAGACCCGCAGACACATTGTGACATTTTGTGTGCCGTGAATGTGTGTGCGTGTGTTTGTAAATCAACCCTTTGTGTGCAGGGTCAGTGGCATGGTTGAGTTGGATTCACACTGCGTGGAGCTGGTTAATGGCATATACACAGTTGAGTTCCGGAGAGTGGAGAAAGTAATCAGGGCCAGTTGCCAGGCTGTTGCCTTCTCGGAGGCCTCAAACCACCGGTCCCAGGTGTCTGCGAGGCCTGATATTACCGCAGGGGAATGAGCTGCAGCCAGAGACTGTGAACTAGAGCTTCGACACCCCACCCACCCCATCCCCCTCCACACACACTCACACAGAGGAAACAACACTGGCTTCTATTCTGTACCTGCAAACTTATACTTAACTTATAACTGTATAGGTTATAAAGCCACTGGCAAACTAATCATAACCTTAAACTAACTTGAACGCATCCTGCAAAACTCCAGTCCAGACCAAAAGATAAAAAAATAAAAGCATATAAACAAGTACATCTTTTAGATAGTCTTTTCTAAATATGGGATAGTCTCCAAGAGCAATACTGTATAATGAAACATCTGTTGTGTGACACTTGGCAAGCAGTGTTATATCGCATTATATTGAATGCAATCTGCAAAAGCGCCATTTAGATTACTGCAGCCTCTGCTTGAGTGCTTTGTTTCATAATTTATATCCAGATTACACTGGAAAGCATTATTGGCATCCAGAAAACTATTGTTCAGTAATGCAAATCTTGAACCTTGCTGAGAATCCAAGTCTGAATGGGCTCAGTACCGACTGGGTTTTATGAACATCAAACACTTATTTCCTTAACATCTTAGGGGATGCATTGCTCTGCTCAAAGCCATATCTTTTCCTTCCAGGCAGGTGTTGTTTGGCAAGGCCTGTTAAACCTGAGACTGTTGATCAAATATTCCGCCAGGCTCATTGTTGCTGCTGAGAGCTTTTTGGATGTGGCTGGGATAGTGCCATGCTGATAAAAAAAAAGAAAAAAAGAAGAACAGCTTTGTAGTGCCTCAGTGCTGGACTCCCTTTGCTATTCCTTTCAGTGCTTGCCCGGGTCATCCATCTGTCAGAAAAAATTAATTTTTGTATGATTTCTTTAAAAAGATCTAAAGTAAAGAAAGGCAGCCTTTAACTGAAGTAATCCATCTTGCTCCAATGGTGTCAGAGTGATTCACGATTTCCAATTTAGCCACGGTTTGAATCTAAAGTAAATCAGGCAGGACGGCGCTACCCTTTGTGCTGCCCGACGACAAACTCTCAGTGACAAGAGCTTTCACATGAACATATCCCCCACATTCATCTTATTCATTTATTACCACAGACACTCTGATACTTGTCCTACATAGAACAGGAAGCAAAGACCTCCTGGAATTCTGTGTGAGTAGAGAGGAAGGAAGGCTTTAACAGTAGGCGGCTACAGTATTGATAGGAAATAATAAAAAAAGAGGCTTAGATCTGAGAGGACTCGGGTTTTTAATTCAGTTTGCTTTGATTAGTGACAACTGAATTCCCTGAGCAGCGTGCGAGCAGACAATTGAGGTGTAGCTACTACTTCAATATGCTGTTCATAAACACCTACTAAGATGTGCACTGAACGCATTTGTATTCAGCTAGACAGAATGCATGCATTAAAAAAAGTCATTCTTATTCTGAGTTTACAAGCCATCTCATTGCTTATTTATTTTTTGCAATTGATTTAAAATGATAGTTAAAGGTACTTTTTGCAAAGTCGTGAAGATTGAAAAAAAAAAGAAATAAAATCCACACAATATTATTCTCATCAATAGTTAATGTGTCCCTAAATTAAAAATTTTCAGCAAAGCTTGTGAGTGGATGACAGCTATCTTTTGTGTTTGTTTTCTTACAGAAACAGTCTAGTAGAAGTTTTGAACAAGCCATGAATGTTTGAGTTTTAAGCTCTGTCCACCGTCCTGCTTGATCCCTGATGTTTATTCTTGACGGTTGTCTTACTCGTTCTTTCGTGATGAACGTGATACATGGACTTTTCTACAAACACACACACACAAATGCATCATACCGCCTCCTACCGTCTGGAAACAAACATACACATTCTCATATTCATACTCTGCTGTCGCATCTCTCTCACCCCCCC